>NW_027174588.1:300000-457814 GCF_000390325.3 Nicotiana tomentosiformis
CGATTCCCTTATATTCGTGTGCTCGCCTTCCCAATGGGTCCGGGCCCACCGTACCCCGATCGCCTAAAATATTTTCGGGCTATCAAATACGACCTAAGGAAGCATAGTCTCCGCCCTACCATGACCGTTCCTCGTTGTTTTGCTTTTTACGAACAAAAGTCTAGCCCACGCCTTCCGAGTGGGTCCGGGCCCTCGGACCTCGATCGCCTAAAATTATTTTGGGCCATCAAATATGACTAAGGAACCATATTCACCGCCCTGCCTTGGCCGTTTCTCATCTTTTTGTGTTTTACGGCCAAAAAAATAGAATTTCGCACGATTCCCATATATTCGTGTGCTATTGCCCACGTTTTCCGTGTGGGTCCGGTCCCCCGGACCATTATCGCCCAAAATTATTCTGGGCCATCAAATACAACCTAAGGAACCATAGATACCACCACGCCATGGCCGTTCCTCATTGTTTTGCGTTTTACGGCCAAAAAATTAGAATTTCGCTTGATTCCCATATTTTCGTGTGCTATAGCCCACACCTTCCGAGTGGGTCCAGGCCCCCCGTACCTCGATCGCCAAAAATTTATTTGGGCCATCAAATACGACCTAAGGATCCATAGTCACCGCCCCGCCATGACCGTTCCTCGTTGTTTTTCTTTTTACGACCAAAAAACAAGAATTTCGCCTGATTCCCCTATTTTCGTGTGCTCTCTAGCCCACACCTTCCGAGTGGGCCCAGGCCGCCCGGACCCCGATCGCCAAAAATTTATTTGGGCCATCAAATATGACTGAAGGATCCATAGTCACCGCCCTGCCATGGCCGTTCCTCGTTGTTTTGCTATTTACGACCAAAAAACTAGAATTCCGCCCGATTCCCATATTTTCGTGTACTAGAGACCACGCCTTCCGAGTGCGCCCAGTTCCCCGGACCCTGATCACCTAAAATTTTTCTGAGCCATCAAATACAACCTAAGGAACCATAGTCACTGCTTCGCCATGGCCGTTCCTCGTTGTTTTGCGTCTTACGACCAAAAAACTTGAATTTCTCGTGATTCCCATATTTTTGTGTGCTATAGCCCACGCCTTCTGAGTGGGTCCAGGCCCCCGGACCCCGATCGCCTAAAATTATTCTGGGCCATCAAATACGAACTAAGGAACCATAGTCAATGCTCCGCCATGGACGTTCCTCGTTGTTTTGCGTTTTACGGCCAAAAAACTAAAATTTTGCCCGATTCCCATATTTTCTTGTGCTATAGCTCACGCCTTCTAAGTGGGTCTGGGTCCCCCGAAACCGGATTGCCTAAAAATTTTCAGGCCATCAAATACGACATAAGGAACCATAGTCACCGTCCCGCCATGGCCGTTCCTCGTTGTTTTTCGTTTTACGGCCAAAAAACTAGAATTTTTCCTGATTCTCATATATTCGTGTGCTCGCCTTCCTAGTGGGTCCGGGCCCATCGTACCCCGATCGCCTAAAATATTTTCGGGCTATCAAATACGACCTAAGGAAGCATAGTCTCCGCCCTGCCATGACTGTTCCTCGTTGTTTTGCTTTTTACAAACAAAAAACTAGAATTCCGCCCGATTCCCATATTTTCGTGTGATTTAGCTCACGCCTTCCGAGTGAGCTCGTGTCCCCCGAAACCGGATTGTCGTACATTTTTCTAGGCCATCAAATACAACCTAAGGAACCATAGTCACCGCCCTGCCATGACCATTCCTCGTTGTTTTGCTTTTTACGAACAAAAAACTAGAATTCCGCCCGATTCCAATATTTTCGTGTGCTCTAGCCCACGCCTTTCGAGTGCGCCCGGGTCCCCTGAAACCGGATTGCCTAAAAATTTTTTAGGCCATCAAATTCGACCTAAGGAACCATAGTCATCGCCCCGCCATGGCCGTTCCTCATTGTTTTGCGTTTTATGGCCAAAGAACTAGAATTCCGCCCGATTCCCATATATTCGTGTGCTATATCCCACGCCTTCTAAGTGGGTCCGGGTCCCCCGAAACCGGATTGCCTAAACATTTTTCAGGCCATCAAATACGACATAAGGAACAATAGTCAACGGGCCCACCGTACCCCGATCGCCTAAAATATTTTCGGGCTATCAAATACGACCTAAGGAAGCATAGTCTCCGCCTTGCCATGACCGTTCCTCGTTGTTTTGCTTTTTACGAACAAAAAACTAGAATTTCGCCCGATTCCAATATTTTTGTGTGCTCTAGCCCATGCCTTCTGAGTGCGCCCGGGTCCCCCGAAGCCGGATTGCCTAAAACTCTTTTAGGCCATCAAATTCGACCTAAGGAGCGATAGTCACTGCCCCGCCATGGCCGTTCCTCATTGTTTTGCGTTTTACGGCCAAAAAACTAGAATTCCGCCTGATTCCCATATATTCGTGTGGTATAGCCCACGCCTTCCTAGTGGGTTCGGGCCCCTCATACCCCGATCACCTAAATTATTTTCGGGCTATCAAATACGACCTAAGGAACCATAGTCTCCGCCCTGCCATGACCGTTCCTCGTTGTTTTGCATTTTAAGAACAAAAAACTACAATTCCGCCCGATTCCCTTATTTTCGTGTGCTCTAGCCCACGCCTTCCGAGTAGGCCGCGGTCCCCTGAAACCGGATTGCCTTTCATTTTTCCAGGCCATCAAATATGACCAAAGTAACCATAGTCACCACCCCGCCATGGCCGTTCCTCGTGTTTTTGCATTTTACAGCCAAAAAACTAAATTTTCGCCCGATTTACATATATTCGTGTGCTATAGCCCACGCCTTCCTAGTGGGTCCGGGCCCCCGGACCCCGATCGCCTAAAATTTTTTGGGTCTATCAAATACGACCTAAGGAACCATAGTTACCGCCCCGCCATAACCGTTCCTCGTTGTTTTGCTTTTTACGACCAAAAAACTAGAATTCCGCCCGACTCCCATATTTTTGTGTGCTATAGACCATGCCTTCCGAGTGGGTCTGCGTCCCCAGACCCCAATAGCCCAAAATTATTCTGGGCCATAAAATACGACCTAAGGAACCATAGTCACCGCCCCGCCATGGCCATTCCTCATTATTTTGCATTTTACGGCCAAAAAACTAGAATTCCGCCTGATTCCCATATATTCTTGTGGTATAGCCCACGCCTTCCGAGTGGGTCCGGGCACCCCGGACACCGACCGCTTAAAATTATTCTGGGCCATCAAATACGACCTAAGGAACCATAGTCATCGCCCCGCCGTGGCCGTTCCTCGTTGTTTTGCATTTTACGGCCAAAAAACTAGAATTTCGCCCGATTCCCATATTTTCGTGTGCCATAGCACATGCTTTCTGAGTGGGTCCAGGCCCCAGGACCCCGATCGCCTAAAATTATTCAGGGCCATCAAATATGACCTAAGGAACCATAGTCACCGCCCCACCATGGCCGTTCCTCATTGATTTGCTTTTTACGGCCAAAACACTAGAATTCCGCCAGATTCCCATATATTCGTGTGCTATAGCCCACGCCTACCGAGTGGGTCCAGGCCCTCCGGACCCCGATCGCCAAAAATTTATTTGGGCCATCAAATACGACCGAATGATCCATAGTCACCGCCTTGCCATGACCGTTCCTCGTTGTTTTGCGTTTTACGACCAAAAAACTAGAATTTCTTCTGATTCCCATATTTTCGTGTGCTATAGCCCACGCCTTCCGAGTGGGTCCAGGCCCGAGGACCCTGATCGCCTAAAATTATTCCGGGCCAGAAAATACTATCTAAGGAACCATATTCACCACCCTGCCATAGCAGTTCCTCGTTGTTTTGCGTTTTACGGCCAAAAAACTAGAATTTTGCCCGATTCCCATATTTTCGTGTGTTATAGCCCACACGTTCCGAATGGGTCCAGGCCCCCCGGACCCCGATCGCCTAAAATTTTTCTGAGCCATCAAATACAACCTAAGGAACCATAGTCACTGCCCTGCCATGGCCGTTCCTCGTTATTTTGCGTTTTATGACAAAAAAACTAGAATTCCGCTCGATTCCCATATTTTCGTGTGTTCTAGCCCACGCCTTCCGAGTGGGCTCGGGTCCCCCGAAACCGGATTGCCTAAAATTTTTCCAGGCCATCAAATACGACCTAAGGAACCATAGTCACCGCCCCACCATGGCCATTCCTCGTTGTTTTGCGTTTTACGGCCAAAAAACTAGAATTCCGCCCGATTCCCATATATTCGTGTGCTATAGCCCACGCCTTCCGAGTGGGTCCGGGCACCCCAGAACCGACCGCTTAAAATTATTCCGGGCCATCAAATATGACCTAAGGAACTATAATCACCGGCCCGCCGTGGCCGTTCCTCGTTGTTTTGCATTTTACGGCCAAAACACTAGAATTTCGCCTGATTCCCATATTTTCGTGTGCCATAGCACATGCTTTCTGAGTGGGTCCAGGCCCCAGGACCCCGATCGCCTAAAATTATTCAGGGCCATCAAATACGACCTAAGGAACCATAGTCACTGCCTCGCCATGGCCGTTCCTCGTTGATTTTCTTTTTACGGCCAAAACACAAGAATTCCGCCAGATTCCCATATATTCGTGTGCTATAGCCCACGCCTTCCGAGTAGGTCCAGGCCCTCCGGACCCTGATCGCCAAAAATTTATTTGGTCCATCAAATACGACCTAAGAAACCATAGTCACCACCCTGCCATGACCGTTCCTCGTTGTTTTGCGTTTTACGACCAAAAAACTAGAATTCCGCTCAATTCCCATATTTTCGGGTGTTCTAGCCCACGCCTTCCGAGTGGGCCCAGGTCCCCCAAAACCGGATTGCCTAAAATTTTTCTAGTCCATCAAATACGACTTAAGGAACCATAGTCACCGCCTCGCCATGGCCATTCCTCGTTGTTTTGCATTTTACGGCCAAAAAACTAGAATTCTGCCCGATTCCCATATATTCGTGTGCTATAGCCCACGCCTTCCGAGTGGGTCCGGGCACCCCGGACATCGACTGCTTAAAATTATTTTTTGGGCCATCAAATACGACCTAAGGAACCATAGTCACCACCCCGCCGTGGCCGTTCCTCGTTGTTTTGCATTTTACGGCCAAAACACTAGAATTTCTCCTGATTCCCATATTTTCGGGTGCCATAGCACATGCTTTCTGAGTGGGTCCAGGCCCCAGGACCCCGATCGCTTAAAATTTTTCTAGGCCATCAAATATGACCTAAGGAACCATAGTCACCACCCCGCCATGGCCGTCCCTCGTTGTTTTGCCTTTTACGGCCAAAAAACTAGAATTTCGCCCGATTCCAAAATAATCGTGTGCTGTAGCCCACGACTTCCGAGTGGGTCCGGCGAGAATTTTTTGGAGCAATCAAATATGACCTAAGGAACCATAGTCAACGCCCCACCATGGCCATTCCTCCTTGTTTTGCATTTTATGGCAAAAAAACTAGAATTTCGCCTGATTCCCATATTTTCGTGTGCTATAGCCCATGCCTTCCGAGTGGGTCCGGGCCCCCGGACCCCGATCGTCTAAAATTATTCGGGGCCATCAAATAAGACCTAAGGAACCATAGTCACCCCCCCCCCCCCGCCATGGCCGTTCCTCATTGATTGGTGTTTTACGGCCAAAAAACTAGAATTCTGCCCGATTCCCATATATTCGTGTGCTATATCCCACGCCTTCCGAGTGGGCCCGGGCCCCCGGGCCCCCGGGACCCCGATCGCCTAAAATTTATTTGGGCCATAAAATACGACCTAAGGAACCATAGTCACCGCCCTGGTATGACCGTTCCTTGTTATTTTGCTTTTTACAAAAAAAAAACTAGAATTCCGCTCGATTCCCATATTTTCGTGTACTCTTGCACACGCCTTCCGACTAGGCCCGGGTCCCCCGAAACCGGATTGTCTAAAAGTTTTTCAGGCCATCAAATACAACCTAAGGAACCATAGTCACCGCCCCGCCATGGCCCTTCCTCATTGTTTTGCATTTTACGGCCAAATAACTTGAATTCTGCCCGATTCCCATATTTTCGTGTGCTCTAGCCCACGCCTTCCGAGTGGGCCCGAGTCCCCCGAAACCAGATTGCCTTACATTTTTCCAGGCCATCAAATACGACCTAAGGAACCATAGTCACCGACCCGCCATGACCGTTCCTCGTTGTTTTGCTTTTTACCAACAAAAAATGAGAATTCCGCCTGATTCCCATATTTTTATGTACTCTAGCCCACGCCTTCCGAGTGGGCCCGGGTCCCCCGAAACAGTATTGCCTAAAAAAATTTCAGGCCATAAAATACGACCTAAGGAACCATAGTCGCCGCCCCTCCATGGTCGTTCCTCGTTGTTTTGCGTTTTACGGCCAAAAAAGTAGAATTCCGCCTCATTCCCATATATTCGTGTGCTATAGCCCACGCCTTCCTAGTGGGTCCGGGCCCCATACCCCAATCGCCTAAAACATTTTAGGGCTATCAAATATGAACTACGCACCATAGTCTCTGCCCTAACATGACCGTTCCTCGTTGTTTTGCTTTTTAGGAACAAAAAACTAGAATTTCGCCCGATTCCCAGATTTTTGTGTGCTCTAGCCCACGCCATCCGAGTGGGCCCGGGTCCCCCGAAACCTAAGGAACCATAGTCACCGCCCCGCCATGGCCGTTCCTCGTGTTTTTGCATTTTACGGCCAAAAAACTAGAATTCCGCCTGTTTCCCATATATTCATGTGCAATAGCTCACGTCTTCCGAGTGGGACCGGGCCCCCGGACCCCGATCGCCTAAACTTTTTTGATCCATCCAAAACGACCTTAAAGAACCATAGTCACCGCCCCGCCATGACCGTTCCTCGTTGTTTTGCTTTTTACGACCAAAAATCTAGAATTCCTCCCGATTCCCATATTTTCGTGTGCTCTAGCCCACGCCTTCCGAATGGGCCCGGGTCACCATGAAACCGGATTGCCTAACATTTTTCCAGGCCATCAAATACGACCTAAGGAACCATAGTCACTGCCTCGCCATGGCCGTTCCTCGTTGTTTTGCGTTTTACGGCCAAAAATCTAGAATTCCGCCCGATTCCTATATATTCGTGTGTTATAGCCCACGCCTTCCGAGTGGGTCCGGGCCACTTGGACGCCGACCGCCTAAAATTATTTCGGGACATCAAATACGACCTAAGGAATCATAGTCACCGCCCTGTCATGGCCGTTCCTCGTTGTTTTGCATTTTACAGCCAAAACACGAGAATTTCGCTTGATTCCCATATTTTCGTGTGCTATAGCCCATGCCTTCCGAGTGGGTCCGGGCCCCCGGACCCCGATCGTCTAAAATAATTCGGGGCCATCAAATAGGACCTAAGGAACAATAGTCACCCCCCCCCCCGCCATGGCCGTTCCTTATTGATTGGTGTTTTACGGCCAAAAAACTAGAATTCCACCCGATTCCTATATATTCGTGTGCTATAGCCCACGCCTTCCTAGTGGGTCCGGGCCCCTTGGACGCCGACCACCTAAAATTATTCTGGGATATGAAATACGACCTAAGGAACCATAGTCACCGCCCCGCCGTGGCCATTCCTCGTTGTTTTGCATTTTACGGCCAAAATACGAAAGATTCGCCTGATTACCATATTTTCGTGTGCTATAGCCCATGCCTTCCGAGTGGGCACGGGTCCCCCGAAACCGGATTGCCTTACACTTTTCCAAGCCATCAAATACGACCTAAGGAACCATAGTCACCGCCCCGCCATGGCCGTTCCTCAAGTTTTTGCATTTTACGGCCAAAAAACTAGAATTCCGCCCGTTTCCCATATATTCGTGTGCTATAGCCCACGTCTTCCGAGTGGGACCGGGCCCCCCGGACCCCGATCGCCTAAACTTTTTTGATCCATCCAAAATGAACTTAAAGAGCCATAGTCACCGCCCCGCCATGGCCATTCCTCGATGTTTTGCGTTTTACGGCCAAAAAACTAGAATTCCGCCCGATTCCCAAATATTCGCGTGCTATATAGCCCACGCCTTTTGAGTGGGTACGGGCCCCCAGACCCCGAATGCCTAAAATTATTCTGGGCCATCAAATACGACCTAAGGAACCATAGTCACCGCCCCGCCATGGCCGTTCCTCGTTGTTTTGCGTTTTACGGACTAAAAACTAGAATTCCGCCTGATTCCCATATTTTCGTGTGCTATATCCCACGCCTTCTAAGTGGGTCCGGGCCCCCGGACCTCGATCAACTAAAAATTTTCCAGGCTATCAAATACGACCTAAGGAACCATAGTCACCTCCCCGCCATGACCGTTCCTCGTTTGTTTTCCTTTTTACGTCCAAAAAACTAGAATTTCAGGCGATTGCCATATTTTGGTGAGCTACGGACCCCAATCGCCTGAAATTTATTTGGGCCTTCAAATACGACCTAAGGAACCATAGTCACCGCCCTGGCATGACCGTTCCTCCTTGTTTTGCTTTTTTCAAACAAAAAACTAGAATACCGCCCGATTCCAATATATTCGTGTGCGCGCCTTCCTAGTGCGGCCGGGGCCCCCGTACCCCGATCGCCTAAAATATTTTCGGGCTATCGAATATGACCTAAGGAACCATAGTCTCCGCCCTGCCACGACCTTTCCTCGTTGTTTTACATTTTACGAACAAAAAACTTGAATTCTACCCGATTCCCAAATTTTCGTGTGCTCTAGCCCACGCCTTCCGATTGGGCCCGAGTCCCCCGAAACTGGATTGCCTTACATTTTTCCAGGCCATCAAATACGACCTAAGGAACCATAGTCACCGACCCGCCATGACCGTTCCTCGTTGTTTTGCTTTTTACGAACAAAAAATGGGAATTCCGCCCGATTCCCATATTTTCGTGTGCTCTAGCCCACGCCTTCCGAGTGGGCCCGGGTCCCCCGAAACAGTATTGCCTAAAATTTTGTCAGGCCATAAAATACGACCTAAGGAACCATAGTCACCGCCCCTCCATGGCCGTTCCTCGTTGTTTTGCGTTTTACGGCCAAAAAACTAGAATTCCGCCTGATTTCCATATATTCGTGTGCTATAGCCCCACGCCTTCCTAGTGGGTCCGGGCAACCCGGACCCTGATCGCCTAAAATTTTTCGGGACTATCAAATATGACATAAGTAACCATAGTCACCGCCCCGTCATGACCGTTCCTCGTTGTTTGGCTTTTTACGACCAAAAAACTAGAATTCCGCCCGATTCCCATATTTTCGTGTGCTCTAGCCCACGCCTTCCGAATGGGCTCGGGTCACCCTGAAACCGGATTGCCTAACATTTTTCCAGGCCATCAAATACTACCTAAGGAACCATAGTCACTGCCCTGCCATGGCCGTTCCTCGTTGTTTTGCGTTTTACGGCCAAAAATCTAGAATTCCGCCCGATTCCCATATATTCGT
This sequence comes from Nicotiana tomentosiformis, assembly GCF_000390325.3. Taxonomy (NCBI): domain Eukaryota; kingdom Viridiplantae; phylum Streptophyta; class Magnoliopsida; order Solanales; family Solanaceae; genus Nicotiana; species Nicotiana tomentosiformis. The sequence continues at coordinate 309,358 of NW_027174588.1, forward strand.
GTGCTATAGCCCACGCCTTCCGAGTGGGTCCGGGCCCCTTGGATGCCGACCGCCTAAAATTATTCCGGGACATCAAATATGACCTAAGGAACCATAGTCACCGCCCCGCCGTGGCCGTTCCTCCTTGTTTTGCATTTTACGGCCAAAACACGAGAATTTCGCCTGATTCCCATATTTTCGTGTGCTATAGCCCATGTCTTCCGAGTGGGTCCGGGCGCCTGGACCCCGATCATCTAAAATTATTCGGGGTCATCAAATTAGACCTAAGGAACCATAGTCACCCCCCCCCCCCATGTCCGTTCCTCATTGATTGGTGTTTTACGGCCAAAAAACTAGAATTCCGCCCGATTCTCATATATTCGTGTGCTATAGCCCACGCCTTCCGAGTGGGTCCGGGCCCCCGGGACCCCGATCGCCTAAAATTTATTTGGGCCATAAAATACGACCTAAGGAACCATAGTCACCGCCCCGGTATGACCGTTCCTCGTTATTTTTCTTTTTACAAACAAAAAACTAGAATTCCGCTCGATTCCCATATTTTCGTGTGCTCTTGCCCACGCCTTCCGACTAGGCCCGGGTCCCCGGAAACCGGATTGTCTAAAAGTTTTTCAGGCCATCAAATACAACCTAAGGAACCATAGTCACTGCCCCGTCATGGCCCTTCCTCATTGTTTTGCATTTTACGGCCAAATAACTAGAATTCCGCCCGATTCCCATATATTCGTGTGCTCGCCTTCCTAGTGGGTCCGGGCCCCCCGTACCCCGATCTCTTAAAATATTTTCGGGCTATCATATATGAACAAAGGAACCATAATCTCCACCCTGCCATGACTATTTCTCATTGTTTTACTTTTTACGAACAAAAAACTAGAATTCTGCCCGATTTCCATATTTTAGTGTGCTCTAGCCCACGACTTTCGAGTGGGCCCGGGTTCCCCAAAACCGGATTACCTTGCATATTTCCAGGCCATCAAATACGACCTAAGGAACCATAGTCACAACCCCGCCATGACCGTTCCTCGTTGTTTTGCTTTTTATGACAAAAATACTAAACTTCCGCCCAATTCCTATATTTTCGTGTGCTCTAGCCCACATCTTCCGAGTGGGCCCGGGTCCCCTGAAACTGGATTGCCTAAAAAATTTTCAGGCCATCAAATACGACCTAAGGAACCATAGTCACCGCCCCGCCATGGCCGTTCCTCGTTGTTTTGTGTTTTACGGCCAAAAATTGCTATAGCCCACGCCTTCCTAGTGGGTCCGGGCCCCGTACCCCGATCGCCTAAAACATTTTCGGGCTATCAAATACGACCTAAGCACCATTGTCTCCCCCCTAACATGACTGTTCCTCATTGTTTTGGTTTTTACGAACAAACAACTAGAATTCCGCCCGATTCCCATATTTTCGTGTGCTCTAGCCCACGCCTTCCGAGTGGGCCCGGGTCCCCCGAAACCGGATTGCCTTACACTTTTCCAAGCCATCAAATACGACCTAAGGAACCATAGTCACCGCCCCGCCATGGCCGTTCCTCGTGTTTTTGCATTTTACGGCCAAAAAACTAGAATTCCGCCTGTTTCCCATATATTCGTTTGCTATAGCCCACGTCTTCCGAGTGGGACCGGGCCCCCCGGACCCCGATCGCCTAAACTTTTTTGATCCATCCAAAACGACCTTAAAGAACCATAGTCACCGCCCCGCCGTGGCCGTTCCTCATTGTTTTGCATTTTACGGCCAAAAAACTAGAATTTTGCTCGATTCCCATATTTTCGTGTGTTGTAGCCCATGCCTTCCGAGTGGGTCCGGGCACCCGGACCTTGATCGCCTAAAATTATTCGGGGCCATCAAATACGACCTAAGGAACCATAGTCACCGCCCCGCCATGGCCGTTCCTCGATGTTTTGCGTTTTACGGCCAAAAAACTAGAATTCCGCCCGATTCCTAAATATTCGTGTGCTATATAGCCCACGCCTTTTGAGTGGGTACGGGACCCCAGACCCCGAACGCCTAAAATTATTCTGGGCCATCAAATACGACCTAAGGAACCATAGTCACCGCCCTGCCCTGTCCGTTCCTCGTTGTTTTGCATTTTACGGAAAAAAACTAGAATTCCGCCTGATTCCCATATTTTCGTGTGCTATATCCCACGCCTTCTAAGTGGGTCCGGGACCCCGGACCCCGATCAACTAAAAATTTTCCAGGCTATCTAATACGACCTAAGGAACCATAGTCACCGCCCCGCCATAACCGTTCCTCGTTTGTTTTCCTTTTTACGTCAAAAAAACTAGAATTTCGGGCGATTGCCATATTTTGGTGAGCTAGCCCATGCCTTCCGAGTGGGTCCGGGCCCCCGGACCCCAATCGCCTAAAATTTATTTGGGCCTTCAAATACGACCTAAGCAGCCATAGTCACCGCCCCGGCATGACCGTTCCTCCTTGTTTTGCTTTTTACGAACAAAAAACTAGAATACCGCCCGATTCCCATATTTTCGTGTGCTCTAGCACACGCCTTCCGAGTGGGCCCGAGTCCCCCGAAATCGGATTGCCTTACATTTTTCCAGGCCATCAAATACGACCTAAGGAACCATAGTCACCGACCCGCCATGACCGTTCCTCGTTGTTTTGCTTTTTACAAACAAAAAATGAGAATTCCGCCCGATTCCCATATTTTCGTGTGCTCAAGCCCACGCTTTCCGAGTGGGCCCGGGTCCCCCGAAACCGTATTGCCTAAAAATTTGTCAGGCCATAAAATACGACCTAAGGAACCATAGTCACCGCCCCTCCATGGCCGTTCCTCGTTGTTTTGCGTTTTCCGTCCAAAAAACTAGAATTCCGCCTGATTCCCATATATTCGTGTGCTATAGCCCACGCCGTCCTAGTGGGTCCGGGCCCCGTACCCCGATCACCTAAAACATTTTCGGGCTATCAAATACGACCTAAGCACCATAGTCTCCACCCTAACTTGACCGTTCCTCGTTGTTTTTGTTTTTACAAACAAAAAACTAGAATTCCGCCCGATTCCCAGATTTTTGTGTGCTCTAGCCCACGCCATCCGAGTGGGCCCGGGTCCCCCAAAACTAGATTGCCTTAAATTTTTCCAGGCTATCAAATATGACCAAAGGAACCATAGTCACCGCCCCGCCATGTCCTTTCCTCGTTGTTTTGCGTTTTACGGCCAAAAAAAAAATTTCGCCTGATTTCCATATATTCGTGTGCTATAGCCCACGCCTTCCAAATGGGTCCGGGTTGCCGATCGCCTAAAATTTTTCGGGTCTATCAAATACGACCTAAGTACCCATAGTCACCGCCCCGCCATGACCGTTCCTCGTTGTTTTGCTTTTTACGACCAAAAATCTAGAATTCCGCCCGATTCCCATATTTTCGTGTGCTCTAGCCCACGCCTTCCGAATGGGCCCGGGTCACCCTGAAACCGGATTGCCTAACATTTTTCCAGGCCATCAAATATGACCTAAGGAACCATAGTCACCGCCCCGCCATGGCCGTTCCTCGTTGTTTTGCATTTTACGGCCAAAAATCTAGAATTCCGCCCGATTCCTATATATTCGTGTGCTATAGCCCACGCCTTTTGAGTGGGTCCGGGCCCCTTGGACCCCGACCGCCTAAAATTTTTTGGGTCTATCAAATACGACCTAAGGAACCATAGTCACCGCCCCGCCATGGTCGTTCCTCGTTGTTTTGCATTTTACGGCCAAAACACGAGAATTTCGCCTGATTCCCATATTTTTGTGTGCTATAGCCCATGCCTTCCGAGTGGGTCCGGGCCCTCGGACCCCGATCGTCTAAAATTATTCGGGGCCATCAAATAAGACCTAAGGAACCATAGTCACCCCCCCGCCATGGCCGTTCCTCATTGATTGGTGTTTTACGGTCAGAAAACTAGAATTCCGCCCGATTCCCACATATTCGTGTGCTATAGCCCACGCCTTCCGAGTGGGTCCGGGCCCCCGGGACCCCGATCGCCTAAAATTTATTTGGGCCATAAAATACGACCTAAGGAACCATAGTCACCGCCCCGGTATGACCGTTCCTCGTTATTTTGCTTTTTACAAACAAAAAACTAGAATTTCGCTCGATTCCCATATTTACGTGTGCTCTTGCCCACGCCTTCCGACTAGGCCCGGGTCCCCCGAAACCGGATTGTCTAAAAGTTTTTCAGGCCATCAAATACAACATAAGGAACCATAGTCACCGCCCCGCCATGGCCCTTCCTCATTGTTTTGCATTTTACGGCCAAATAACTAGAATTCTGCCCGATTCCCATATATTCGTGTGCTCGCCTTCCTAGTGGGTCCGGGCCCCCCGTACCCCGATCGCTTAAAATATTTTCGGGCTATCAAATACGAACAAAGGAACCATAGTCTCCGCCCTGCCATGACCGTTCCTCGTTGTTTTACTTTTTACGAACAAAAAACTAGAATTCCGCCCGATTCCCAGATTTTTGTGTGCTCTAGCCCACGCCATCCGAGTGGGCCCGGGTCCCCCGAAACCAGATTGCCTTAAATTTTTCCAGGCCATCAAATACGACCAAAGGAACCATAGTCACCGCCCCGCCATGTCCGTTTCTCGTTGTTTTGCGTTTTACGGCCAAAAAAACAATTCCGCCTGATTTCCATATATTCGTGTGCTATAGCCCACGCCTTCCAAGTGGGTCCGGGTTGCCGATCGCCTAAAAATTTTCGGGTCTATCAAATACGACCTAAGTAACCATAGTCACCGCCCCGCCATGACCGTTCCTCGTTGATTTTCTTTTTACGAATAAAAAACTAGAATTCCGGCAAATTCCCATATTTTCGTGTGCTCTAGCGCACGCCTTCCGAATGGGCCCGGGTCACCATGAAACCGGATTGCCTAACATTTTTCCAGGCCATCAAATACGACCTAAGGAACCATAGTCACCGCCCCGCCATGGCCGTTCCTCGTTGTTTTGCGTTTTATGGCCAAAAATCTAGAATTCCGCCCGATTCCCATATATTCGTGTGCTATAGCCCACGCCTTCCGAGTGGGTCCGGACCCCTTGGACGCCGACCGCCTAAAATTATTCTGGGACATCAAATACGACCTAAGGAACCATAGTCACCGCCCCCCCGTGGCCGTTCCTCGTTGTTTTGCATTTTACGTCCAAAACACGAGAATTTCGCCTGATTCCCATATTTTCGTGTGCCATCGCCCATGCATTTCGAGTGGGTCCGGGCCCTAGGACCCCGATTGCCTAAAATTTTTCAAGGCCATCAAATACGACCTAAGGAACCATAGTCACCGCCCCACCATGGCCGTTCCTTGTTGATTTGCGGTTTACGGCCAAAAAACTAGAATTCCGCCCGATTCCCAGATATTCGTGTGCTATAGCCCACGCCTTCCGAGTGGGTCCGAACCCCCCGGACCCCTATCGCCTAAACTTTTTCCGAGTTATCAAATACAACCTAAGGAACCATAGCCACCAGCCCACCATGACCGTTCTTCATTGTTTTGCTTTATACGGCCAAAAAACTTGAATTTCGCCCGATTGCCATATTTTCGTGTGCTATAGCACACGCCTTCCAAGTGGGACCGGGCCCCCGGATCCTGATCTCCTAAAATATTTTTGAGCCATCAAATACGACCTAAGGAACCATAGTCACTGCCCCTCCATGGCCGTTCCTTGTTATTTTACGTTCTATGACCAAAAGACTAGAATTTCTCCTGATTCCCATATTTTCGTGTGCTATAGCTCATGCCTTCCGAGTGGGTCCGGGCCCCCGGACCCCGATCGCCTAAAATTATTCTGGGCCATCAAATACGAACTAAGGAACCATAGTCGCCACCTCGCCATGGCCGTTCCTCGTTGTTTTGTATTTTACGGCCAAAAAACTAGAATTTTGCCTCATACCTATATTTTCGTGTGCTATAGCCCACACCTTCTGAGTGGGTCCAGGCCCCCCGGACCCCGATCGCCAAATATTTATTTGGGCCATCAAATATGACCGAAGGATCCATAGTCACCGCCCCGCCATGACCGTTCCTTGTTGTTTTGCTTTTTACGACCAAAATATAAGAATTCCGCCCGATTCCCATATTTTCGTGTGCTATCTAGCCCACACCTTCCGAGTGGGTCCGGGTCCCCCTGACCCCGATCGCCTAAAATTTATTTGGGGGATCAAATACTATCGATGGATCCAGAGTCACCACCCCTCCATGACCGTTCCTCGTTGTTTTACTTTTTACAACCAAAAAACTAGAATTCCGCCCGATTCCTTTATTTTCGTGTGCTCTAGCCCAAGACTTCCGAGTGGGCCCGGGTCCCCCGAAACCGGATTGCCTAAAATTTTTCCAGGCCATCAAATACGACCTAAGGAACCATATTCACTGCCCCGCCATGGTCGTTCCTCGTTGTTTTGCGTTTTATGGCCTAAAAACTAGAATTTCGCCTGATTCCCATATTTTGGTATGCTATAAACCCATGCCTTCCGAGTGGTTCCGGGTCCATGGACCCCGATCGCCTAAAATTATTCGGGGCCATCAAATATGACCTAAGGAACCATAGTCACTGCCCCTCCATGGCCGTTCCTCGTTCTTTTGCATTTTACGGCCACAAACTAGAATTTTGCACGATTCCCATATATTCGTGTGTTATAGCCTACACCTTCCGAGTGGGTCCGGGCCCCCCGGACCCCGATCGCCTAAAATTATTCCGGGCAATCAAATACAACCTAAGGAACCATATTCACCGCCGCACCTTGGCCGTTCCTTGTTGTTTTGCATTTTACGGCCCCAGACTCCGATCGCCTAAAATTTTTCCAGGCCATCAAATACGACCTAAGAAACCATAGTCACCGCCCCGCCATGGACGTTCATCATTTTTCTGCATTTTACGGCCAATAAACTAGAATTCCACCTGATTCCCATATATTCGTGTGCTATAGCCCACGCCGTCCGAGTGGGACCGGGCCCCCCGGACCCCGATCGCCTAAAATTTATTTGGGCCATCAAATATGACCTAAGAAACTATAGTCATCGCCCTGCCATGACCGTTCCTCAAATTTTTGCTTTTTACGAACAAAAACTAGAATTCCGCCCGATTCCTATATTTTCGTGTGCTCTAGCCCATGCCTTCCGAGCGGGCCCGGTTCCCCCGAAACCGGATTGCCTAAATTTTTCTAGGCCATCAAATACGACCTAAGGAACCATAGTCACCGCCCCGCCATGGCCGTTCCTTGTTGTTTTTAGCGTTTTACAGCCAAAAAACTAGAATTCCACCCGATTCCCATATATTCATGTAGCCCACGCGTTCCTAGTGGGTCCGGGACCCCCGGACCCCGATCGTCTAAAATATTTCCGGGCTATCAAATACGACCTAAGGAACCATACTCACCGCCCTACCATGACCGTTCCTCATTGTTTTGCGTTTTACGGCCAAAAAACTAGAATTCTGCCCGATTCCCATATTTTCATGTGTTTAAAGCCCACGCCTTCCGTGTGGATCCGGGCCCCCCGGACCCCGATCGCCTAAAATTATTTCGGGAAATCAAATACGACCTAAGGAACCATATTCACCGCCCCGCCATGGCCGTTCCTCATTGTTTTGTGTTTTACGGCCAAAAACTAAAATTCTGCCCGATTCCCATATATTCGTGTGCAGCCCACGCCGTCCTAGTGGGTCCGGGCCCCCGGACGTCGATCGCCTAAAATATTTCCGGGATATCAAATATGACCTAAGGAACCATAGTCACCGCCCTGCCATGACCGTTCCTCGTTGTTTCGCTTTTTACGACCAAAAACCTAGAATTCCGCCCGATTCCCATATTTTCGTGTACTCTAGCCCACGCCTTCCGAGTGGCCCCGAAACCGAATTGCCTTACATTTTTCCAGTCCATCAAATAAAACCTAAGGAACCATAGTCACCGCCCCGCCATGGCCGATCCTCGTTGTTTTGGGTTTTACGGCCAAAAAACTAGAATTTATCCCGATTCCCATATATTCGTGTGCTATAGCCCACGCCTTCCTAGTGGGTCCTGGCCCCCCGGACCTCGATCGCCTAAAATTATTCAAGGCCATCAAATACAATCTAAAGAACCATAGTCACCGCACCTCCATGGCCATTCCTCGTTGTTTTGCAGTTTACGGCCAAAAAACTAGAATTTCGCCCGATTCCCATATATTCGTGTGCTATAGCCCATGCCTTTCGAGTAGGTCCGAACCCCCCGGACCCCTATCGCTTAAACTTTTTCCAAGTTATCGAATACAACCTAAGGAACCATAGCCACCACCCCACCATGACCGTTCTTCGTTGTTTTGCTTTATACGGCCAAAAAACTTGGATTTCGCCCGATTGCCATATTTTCGTGTGCTATAGCACACGCCTTCCAAGTGGGACCGGGCCCCCGGACCCTGATCTCCTAAAATATTTTTGAGCCACCAAATATGACCTAAGGAACCATAGTCACTGCCCCTCCATGGCCGTTCCTTGTTATTTTACGTTTTACGACCAAAAAACTAGAATTTCTCCTGATTCCCATATTTTCGTGTGCTATAGCCCACGCCTTCCGAGTGGGTCCGGGCCCCCGGACCCCGATCGCCTAAAATTATTCTGGGCCATCAAATACGAACTAAGGAACCATAGTCACCACCTCGCCATGGCCGTTCCTCGTTGTTTTGCATTTTACGGCCAAAAAACTAGAATTTTGCCTCATTCCCATATTTTCGTGTGCTATAACCCACACCGATCGCCAAAAATTTATTTGGGCCATCAAATATGACCGAAGGATCCATAGTCACCGCCCCGCCATGACCTTTCCTTGTTGTTTTGCTTTATACGACCAAAAAACAAGAATTCTGCCCGATTCCCATATTTTCGTATGATATCTAGCCCACACCTTCTGAGTGGGTCCGGGCCCCCCGGACCCCGATCGCCAAAAATATATTCGGGGCCATCAAATACGACCTAAGGAACCATAGTCACTGCCCCGCCATGGCCGTTCCTCGATATTTTGCGTTTTACGGCCAAAAAACTAGAATTCCGCCCGATTCCCAAATATTCGTGTGCTATATAGCACACGCCTTTGAGTGGGTACGGGCCCCCAGACCCCGAACGCCTAAAATTATTCTGGGCCATCAAATACGACCTAAGGAACCATAGTCACCGCCCCGCCATGGCCTTTCCTCGTTGTTTTGCGTTTTACGGATAAAAAACTAGAATTCCGCCTGATTCCCATAATTTCGTGTGCTATATCCCACGCCTTCTAAGTGGGTCCGGGCCCCCGGACCCCGATCAACTAAAAATTTTCCAGGCTATCAAATACGACCTAAGGAACCATAGTCACCGCCCCGCCATGACCGTTCCTCATTTGTTTTCCTTTTTACGTCCAAAAAACTAGAATTTCGGGCGATTGCCATATTTTGGTGAGCTAGCCCATGCCTTCCGAGTGGGTCCGGGCCCCCCGGACCCAAATCGCCTAAAATTTATTTGGGCCTTCAAATACGACCTAAGGAACCATAGTCACCGCCCCGGCATGATCATTCCTCCTTGTTTTGCTTTTTACGAACAAAAAACTAGAATACCGCATGATTCCAATATATTCGTGTGCTCGCCTTCCTAGTGGGTTCGGGGCCCCCGTACCCCGATCGCCTAAAATATTTTCGGGCTATCAAATACGAACTAAGGAACCATAGTCTTCGCCCTGCCATGACCGTTCCTCATTGTTTTACTTTTTACGAACAAAAAACTTGAATTCCGCCCGATTCCCATATTTTCGTGTGCTCTTGCCCACGCCTTCTGAGTGGGCCCGAGTCCCCCGAAACCGGATTGCCTTACATTTTTCCAGGCCATCAAATACGACCTAAGGAACCATAGTCACCGACCCGCCATGACCATTCCTCGTTGTTTTGCTTTTTACGAACAAAAAATGAGAATTTCGCCCGATTCCCATATTTTCGTGTGCTCTAGCCCACGCCTTCCGAGTGGGCCCAGGTCCCCCGAAACCGTATTGCCTAAAATTTTTTCAGGCCATAAAATATGACATAAGGAACCATAGTCACCGCCCCTCCATGGCCGTTCCTCGTTGTTTTGCGTTTTACGGCCAAAAAACTAGAATTCCGCCTGATTCCCATATATTCGTGTGCTATAGCCCACGCCTTCCTAGTGGGTCCGGGCCCCGTACCCCGATCGCCTAAAACATTTTCGGGCTATCAAATACGACCTAAGTACCATAGTCTCCGCCCTAACATGACCGTTCCTCGTTGTTTTGCTTTTTACGAACAAAAAACTAGAATTTCGCCCAATTCCCAGATTTTTGTGTGCTCTAGCCCACGCCATCCGAGTGGGCCCGGGTCACCCGAAACCTGATTGCCTTAAATTTTTCCAGGCCATCAAATACGACCTAAGGAACCATATTCACCGCCCCGCCGTGGCCGTTCCTCGTTGTTTTGCATTTTACGTCCAAAACACGAGCATTTCGCCTGATTCCCATATTTTCGTGTGCCATCACCCATGCATTTCGAGTGGGTCCGGGCCCTAGGACCCCGATCGCCTAAAAGTTTTCAAGGCCATCAAATACGACCTAAGGAACCATAGTCACCGCCCCACCATGGCCGTTCCTTGTTGATTTGCGGTTTACGGCCAAAAATCTAGAATTCCGCCCGATTCCCAGATATTCGTGTGCTATAGCCCACGCCTTCCGAGTGGGTCCGAACCCCCCGGACCCCTATCGCCTAAACTTTTTCCGAGTTATCAAATACAACCTAAGGAACCATAGCCACCAGCCTACCATGACCGTTCTTCGTTGTTTTGCTTTATACGGCCAAAAAACTTGAATTTCGCCCGATTGTCATATTTTCGTGTGCTATAGCACACGCCTTCCAAGTGGGACCGGGCCCCCGGACCCTGATCTCCTAAAATATTTTTGAGCCATCAAATACGACCTAAGGAACCATAGTCACTGCCCCTCCATGGCCGTTCCTTGTTATTTTACGTTTTATGACCAAAAGACTAGAATTTCTCCTGATTCCCATATTTTCGTGTGCTATAGCTCATGCCTTCCGAGTGGGTCCGGGCCCCCGGACCCCGATCGCCTAAAATTATTTTGGGCCATCAAATACGAACTAAGGAACCATAGTCGCCACCTCGCCATGGCCGTTCCTCGTTGTTTTGTATTTTACGGCCAAAAAACTAGAATTTTGCCTCATACCCATATTTTCGTGTGCCATAGCCCACACCTTCTGAGTGGGTCCAGGCCCCCCGGACCCCGATCGCCAAATATTTATTTGGACCATCAAATATGACCGAAGGATCCATAGTCACCGCCCCGCCATGACCGTTCCTTGTTGTTTTGCTTTTTACGACCAAAAAATAAGAATTCCGCCCGATTCCCATATTTTCGTGTGCTATCTAGCCCACACCTTCCGAGTGGTTCTGGGCCCCCTGACCCCGATCGCCTAAAATTTATTTGGGGGATCAAATACTATCGAAGGATCCAGAGTCACCACCCCTCCATGACCGTTCCTCGTTGTTTTACTTTTTACAACCAAAAAACTAAAATTCCGCCCGATTCCCTTATTTTCGTGTGCTCTAGCCCAAGACTTCCGAGTGGGCCCGGGTCCCCCGAAACCGGATTGCCTAAAATTTTTCCAGGCCATCAAATATGACCTAAGGAATCATATTCACTGCCCCGCCATGGTCGTTCCTCGTTGTTTTGCGTTTTATGGCCTAAAAACTAGAATTTCGCCTGATTCCCATATTTTGGTGTGCTATAAACCCATGCCTTCCGAGTGGTTCCGGGTCCATGGACCCCGATCGCCTAAAATTATTCGGGGCCATCAAATACGACCTAAGGAACCATAGTCACTGGCCCTCCATGGCCGTTCTTCGTTGTTTTGTATTTTACGGCCAAAAACTAGAATTTTGCACGATTCCCATATATTCGTGTGTTATAGCCTACACCTTTCGAGTGGGTCCGGGCCCCCCGGATCCCGATCGCCTAAAATTATTCCGGGCAATCAAATACAAGCTAAGGAACCATATTCACCGCCGCACCTTGGCCGTTCCTTATTGTTTTGCATTTTACGGCCCCAGACTCCGATCGCTTAAAATTTTTCCAGGCCATCAAATACGACCTAAGGAACCATAGTCACCGCCCCGCCATGGACGTTCATCATTTTTTTGCATTTTACGGCCAATAAACTAGAATTCCACCCGATTCCCATATATTCGTGTGCTATAGCCCACGCCGTCCGAGTGGGACCGGGCCCCCCGGACTCCGATCGCCTAAAATTTATTTGGGCTATCAAATACGACCTAAGGAACTATAGTCATCGCCCTGCCATGACCGTTCCTCAAATTTTTGCTTTTTACGAACAAAAACTAGAATTCCGCCCGATTCCTATATTTTCGTGTGCTCTAGCCCATGCCTTCCGAGCGGGCCCGATTCCCCCAAAACCGGATTGCCTAAAATTTTTCTAGGCCATCAAATACGACCTAAGGAACCATAGTCACCACCCCGCCATGGCCGTTACTTGTTTTTTTTAGCGTTTTACAGCCAAAAAACTAGAATTCCACCCGATTCCCATATATTCATGTAGCCGACGCGTTCCTAGTGGGTCCGGGCCCCCCGGACCTCGATCGTCTAAAATATTTCCGGGCTATCAAATACGACCTAAGGAACCATAGTCACCGCCCTACCATGACCGTTCCTCATTGTTTTGCGTTTTACGGCCAAAAAACTAGAATTCTGCCCGATTCCCATATTTTCATGTGCTTATAGCCCACGCCTTCCGTGTGGGTCCGGGCCCCCCGGACCCCGATCGCCTAAAATTATTCCGGGAAATCAAATACGACCTAAGGAACCATATTCACCGCCCCACCATGGCCGTTCCTCGTTGTTTTGTGTTTTACTGCCAAAAAACTAAAATTCTGCCCGATTCCCATATATTCGTGTGCAGCCCACGCCGTCCTAGTGGTTCCGGGCCCCCGGACGTCGATCGCCTAAAATATTTCCGGGATATCAAATATGACCTAAGGAACCATAGTCACCGCCCTGCCATGACCGTTCCTCGTTGTTTTGCTTTTTACGACCAAAAAACTAGAATTCCGCCCGATTCCCATATTTTCGTGTACTCTAGCCCACGCCTTCCGAGTGGCCCTGAAACCGAATTGCCTTACATTTTTCCAGTCCATCAAATAAAACCTAAGGAACCATAGTCACCGCCCCGCCATGGCCGATCCTCGTTGTTTTGGGTTTTACGGCCAAAAAACTAGAATTTATCCCGATTCCCATATATTCGTGTGCTATAGCCCACGCCTTCCTAGTGGGTCCTGTCCCCCCGGACCTCGATCGCCTAAAATTATTCAAGGCCATCAAATACAACCTAAAGAACCATAGTCACCGCACCTCCATGGCCGTTCCTCGTTGTTTTGCGGTTTACGGCCAAAAAACTAGAATTTCGCCCGATTCCCATATATTCGTGTGCTATAGCCCACGCCTTCCGAGTGGGTCCGAACCCCCCGGACCCCTATCGCTTAAACTTTTTCCAAGTTATCGAATACAACCTAAGGAACCATAGCCACCACCCCACCATGACCGTTCTTCATTGTTTTGCTTTATACGGCCAAAAAACTTGAATTTCGCCCGATTGCCATATTTTCGTATGCTATAGCACACGCCTTCCAAGTGGGACCGGGCCCCCGGACCCTGATCTCCTAAAATATTTTTGAGCCATCAAATATGACCTAAGGAACCATAGTCACTGCCCCTCCATGGCCGTTCCTTGTTATTTTACGTTTTACGACCAAAAAACTAGAATTTCTCCTGATTCCCATATTTTCGTGTGCTATAGCCCACGCCTTCCGAGTGGGTCCGGGCCCCCGGACCCCGATCGCCTAAAATTATTCTGGGCCATCAAATACGAACTAAGGAACCATAGTCACCACCTCGCCATGGCCGTTCCTCGTTGTTTTGCATTTTACGGCCAAAAAACTAGAATTTTGCCTCATTCCCATATTTTCGTGTGCTATAACCCACACCGATCGCCAAAAATTTATTTGGGCCATCAAATATGACCGAAGGATCCACAGTCACCGCCCCGCCATGACCTTTCCTTGTTGTTTTGCTTTTTACGACCAAAAAACAAGAATTTCGCCCGATTCCCATATTTTCGTGTGATATCTAGCCCACACCTTCTGAGTGGGTCCGGGCCCCCCGGACCCCGATCGCCAAAAATTTATTCGGGGCCATCAAATACGACCTAAGGAACCATAGTAACCGCCCCGCCATGGCCGTTCCTCGATGTTTTGCGTTTTACGGCCAAAAAATTAGAATTCCGCCCGATTCCCAAATATTCGTGTGCTATATAGCCCACGCCTTTGAGTGGGTACGGGCCCCCAGACCCCGAACGCCTAAAATTATTCTGGGCCATCAAATACGACCTAAGGAACCATAGTCACCGCCTCGCCATGGCCGTTCCTCGTTGTTTTGCGTTTTACGGACAAAAAACTAGAATTCCGCCTGATTCCCATATTTTCGTGTGCTATATCCCACGCCTTCTAAGTGGGTCCGGGCCCCCGGACCCCGATCAACTAAAAATTTTCCAGGCTATCAAATACGACCTAAGGAACCATAGTCACCGCCCCGCCATGACCGTTCCTCATTTGTTTTCCTTTTTACGTCCAAAAAACTAGAATTTCGGGCGATTGCCATATTTTGGTGAGCTAGCCCATGCCTTCCGAGCGGGTCCGGGGCCCCCGGACCCAAATCGCCTAAAATTTATTTGGGCCTTCAAATACGACCTAAGGAACCATAATCACCGCCCCGGCATGATCATTCCTCCTTGTTTTGCTTTTTACGAACAAAAAACTAGAATACTGCCTGATTCCAATATATTCGTGTGCTCGCCATCCTAGTGGGTTCGGGGCCCCCGTACCCCGATCGCCCTGCCATGACCGTTCCTCATTGTTTTACTTTTTACGAACAAAAAACTTGAATTCCGCCCGATTCCCATATTTTCGTGTGCTCTAGCCCACGCCTTCCGAGTGGGCCCGAGTCCCCCGAAACCGGATTGCCTTACATTTTTCCAGGCCATCAAATACGACCTAAGGAACCATAGTCACCGACCCGCCATGATCGTTCCTCGTTGTTTTGCTTTTTACGAACAAAAAATGAGAATTCCGCCCGATTCCCATATTTTCGTGTGCTCTAGCCCACGCCTTCCGAGTGGGCCCAGGTCCCCCGAAACCGTATTGCCTAAAATTTTTTCAGGCCATAAAATATGACATAAGGAACCATAGTCACCGCCCCTCCATGGCCGTTCCTCGTTGTTTTGCGTTTTACGGCCAAAAAACTAGAATTCCGCCTGATTCCCATATATTCGTGTGCTATAGCCCACGCCTTCCTAGTGGGTCTGGGCCCCGTACCCCGATCGCCTAAAACATTTTCGGGCTATCAAATATGACCTAAGCACCATAGTCTCCTCCCTAACATGACCGTTCCTCGTTGTTTTGCTTTTTACGACAAAAAAACTAGAATTTCGCCCGATTCCCAGATTTTTGTGTGCTCTAGCCCACGCCATCCGAGTGGGCCCGGGTCCCCCGAAACCAGATTGCCTTAAATTTTTTCAGGCCATCAAATACGACCAAAGGAACCATAGTCACCACCCCGCCATGGCCGTTCCTCGTTGTTTTGCGTTTTACGGCCAAAAAAAAAATTCCGCCTGATTTCCATATATTCGTGTGCTATAGCCCACGCCTTCCTAGTGGGTCCGGGCAACCCGGACCCCGATCGCCTAAAATTTTTCGGGTCTATCAAATATGACCTAAGTAACCATAGTCACCGCCCCGCCATGACCGTTCCTCGTTGTTTTGCTTTTTATGAATAAAAGACTAGAATTCCGCCTGATTCCCATATTTTCGTGTGCTCTAGCCCACGCCTTCCGAATGGGCCCGGGTCACCCTGAAACCGGATTGCCTAACATTTTTCCAGGCCATCAAATACGACCTAAGGAACCATAGTCACCGCCCCGCCATGGCCGTTCCTCGTTGTTTTGTGTTTTACGGCCAAAAATCTAGAATTCCGCCCGATTCCCATATATTCGTGTGCTATAGCCCACGCCTTCCGAGTGGGTCCGGACCCCTTGGACGCCGACTGCCTAAAATTATTCTGGGACATCAAGTACGACCTAAGGAACCACAGTTACCACCCTGCCATGGCTGTTCCTCGTTGTTTTGCATTTTACGGCCAAAACACGAGAATTTCGCCTGATTCCCATATTTTCGTGTGCCATCGCCCATGCCTTTCGAGGGGGTCCGGGTCCCAGGACCCCGATCACCTAAAATTTTTCAAGGCCATCAAATACGACCTAAGGAACCATAGTCACCGCCCCACCATGGTCGTTCCTTGTTGATTTGCGGTTTACGGCAAAAAAACTAGAATTCTGCCCGATTCCCAGATATTCGTGTGCTATAGCCCACGCCTTCCGAGTGGGTCCGAACTCCCCGGACCCCTATCACCTAAACTTTTTCCGAGTTATCAAATACAACCTAAGGAACCATAGCCACCACCCCACCATGACCGTTCTTCGTTGTTTTGCTTTATACGGCCAAAACACTTGAATTTCGCCCGATTGCCATATTTTCGTGTGCTATAGCACACGCCTTCCAAGTGGGACCAGGCCCCCGGACCCTGATCTCCTAAAATATTTTTGAGCCATCAAATACGACCTAAGGAACCATAGTCACTACCCCTCCATGGCCGTTCCTTGTTATTTTACGTTTTACGACCAAAAACTAGAATTTCTCCTGATTCCCATATTTTCGTGTGCTATAGCCCACGCCTTCCGAGTGGGTCCGGGCCCCGGACCCCGATCGCCTAAAATTATTCTGGGCCATCAAATACGAACTAAGGAACCATAGTCACCACCTCGCCATGGCTGTTCCTCGTTGTTTTGTATTTTACGGCCAAAAAATTAGAATTTTGCCTCATACCCATATTTTCGTGTGCTATAGCCCACACCTTCTGAGTGGGTCCAGGCCCCCCGGACCCCGATCGCCAAAGATTTATTTGGGCCATCAAATATGACCGAAGGATCCATAGTCACCGCCCCGCCATGACCGTTCCGTGTTGTTTTGCTTTTTACGACCAAAAAATAAGAATTCCGCCCGATTCCCATATTTTCGTGTGCTATCTAGCCCACACCTTCCGAGTGGTACCGGGCCCCCTGACCTCGATCGCCTAAAATTTATTTGGGGGATCAAATAATATCGAAGGATCCAGAGTCACCACCCCTCCATGACCGTTCCTCGTTGTTTTTCTTTTTACGACCAAAAAACTAGAATTCCGCCCGATTCCCTTATTTTTGTGTGCTCTAGCCCAAGACTTCCGAGTGGGCCCGGGTCCACCGAAACCGGATTGCCTAAAATTTTTCCAGGCCATCAAATACGACCTAAGGAACCATATTCACTGCCCCGCCATGGTCGTTCCTCGTTGTTTTGCGTTTTATGGCCTAAAACCTAGAATTTCGCCTGATTCCCATATTTTGGTGTGCTATAAACCCATGCCTTCCGAGTGGTTCCGGGTCCATGGACCCCGATCGCCTAAAATTATTCGGGGCCATCAAATACGACCTAAGGAACCATAGTCACTGCCCCTCCATGGCCGTTCCTCGTTGTTTTGCATTTTACGGCCAAAAACTAGAATTTTGCACGATTCCCATATATTCGTGTGTTATAGCCTACACCTTCCGAGTGGGTCCGGGCCCCCCGGACCCCGATCGCCTAAAATTATTCCGGGCAATCAAATACAACCTAAGGAATCATATTCACCGCCGCACCTTGGCCGTTCCTTGTTGTTTTGCATTTTACGGCCCCAGACTCCGATCGCCTAAAATTTTTCCAGGCCATCAAATACGACCTAAGGAACCATAGTCACCGCCCCGCCATGGCTGTTCATCATTTTTTTGCATTTTACGGCCAATAAACTAGAATTCCACCCGATTCCCATATATTCATGTGCTATAGCCCACGCCGTCCGAGTGGGACCGGGCACCCCCGACCACGATCGCCTAAAATTTATTTGGGCCATCAAATACGACCTAAGGAACTATAGTCATCGCCCTGCCATGACCGTTCCTCAAATTTTTGCTTTTTACGAACAAAAACTAGAATTCCGCCCGATTCCTATATTTTCGTGTGCTGTAGCCCATGCCTTCCGAGCGGGCCCGGGTCCCCCGAAACCGGATTGCGTAAAATTTTTCTAGGCCATCAAATATGACCTAAGGAACCATAGTCACCGCCCCGCCATGGCCGTTCCTTGTTGTTTTTAGCGTTTTACAGCCAAAAAACTAGAATTCCACCCGATTCCCATATATTCGTATAGCCTACGCATTCCTAGTGGATCCGGGCCCCCCGGACCCCGATCGTCTAAAATATTTCCGGGCTATCAAATACAACCTAAGGAACCATAGTCACCGCCCTACCATTACCGTTCCTCATTGTTTTGCGTTTTACGGCCAAAAAACTAGAATTCTGCCCGATTCCCATATTTTCATATGTTATAGCCCACGCCTTCCGTGTGGGTCCAGGCCCCCCGGTCCCCGATAACCTAAAATTATTCCAGGCAATCAAATACAACCTAAGGAACCATATTCACCGCCCCGCCATGGCCGTTCCTCGTTGTTTTGTGTTTTGCGGCCAAAAAACTAAAATTCTGCCCGATTCCCATATATTCGTGTGCAGCCCACGCCGTCCTAGTGGGTCCGGGCACCCGGACGTCGATCGCCTAAAATATTTATGAGATATCAAATACGACCTAAGGAACCATAGTCACTGCCCTGCCATGATTGCTTTGCTTTTTACGACCAACAAACTAGAATTCCGCCCGATTCCCAAATTTTCGTGTACTCTAGACCACGCCTTCCGAGTGGCCCCGAAACCGGATTGCCTTACATTTTTCCAGGCCATCAAATACAACCTAAGGAACCATAGTCACCGCCACGCCATGGCCGATCCTCGTTGTTTTGGGTTTTACGGCCAAAAAACTAGAATTTATCCCGATTCCCATATATTCCTGTGCTATAGCCCACGCCTTCCTAGTGGGTCCTAGCCCCCCAGACCTCGATCGCCTAAAATTGTTCGAGGCCATCAAATACAACCTAAAGAACCATAGTCACCGCACCTCCATGGCCGTTCCTCATTGTTTTGCGTTTCACGGCCAAAAAACTAGAATTCCTCCTGATTCCCATATTTTCGTGTGTTATAGCCCACGCCTTCTAAGTGGGTCCGGGCCCCCGGACCCCGATGAACTAAAATTTTTCCAAGCAACCAAATACGACCTAAGGAACCATAGTCACCACCCCACCATGGCCATTCCTCGTTGATTTGCGGTTTACGGCCAAAAAACTAGAATTTCGCCCGATTCCCATATATTCGTGTGTTATAGCCCACGCCTTCCGAGTGGGTCCGAACCCCCCGGACCCCTATCGCTTAAACTTTTTCCGAGTTATCGAATACAACCTAAGGAACCATAGCCACCACCCCACCATGACCGTTCTTCGTTGTTTTGCTTTATACGGCCAAAAACTTTGAATTTTGCCCTATTGCCATATTTTCGTGTGCTATAGCACACGCCTTCCAAGTGGGACCGGGCCCCCGGACCCTGATCTCCTAAAATATTTTTGAGCCATAAAATATGACCTAAGGAACCATAGTCACTGCCCCTCCATGGCCGTTCCTTGTTATTTTACGTTTTACGACCAAAAAACTAGAATTTCTCCTGATTCCCATATTTTCGTGTGCTATAGCCCACGCCTTCCGAGTGGGTCCGGGCCCCCGGACCCCGATCGCCTAAAATTATTCTGGGCCATCAAATACGAACTAAGGAACCATAGTCACCACCTCGCCATGGCCGTTCCTCGTTGTTTTGCATTTTACGGCCAAAAAACTAGAATTTTGCCTCATTCCCATATTTTCGTGTGCTATAGCCCACACCTTCTAAGTGGGTCCAGACCCCCCGGACCCCGATCGCCAAATATTTATTTGGGCCATCAAATATGACTGAAGGATCCATAGTCACCGCCCCGCCATGACCTTTCCTTGTTTTTTTGCTTTTTACGACCAAAAAATAAGAATTCCGCCCGATTCCCATATTTTCGTGTGATATCTAGCCCACACCTTCCGAGTGGGTCCGGGCCCCCCGGACCCCGATCGCCTAAATTTTATTTGGGGGATAAAATACTATCGAAGGATCCAGATTCACCACCCCTCCATGACCGTTCCTCGTTGTTTTACTTTTTATGAACCAAAAACTAGAATTCCGCCCGATTCCCATATTTTCATGTGCTCTAGCCCAAGCCTTCTGAGTGGGCCCGGGTCCCCCGAAACCGGATTGCCTAAAATTTTTTCAGGTAATCAAATACGACCTAAGGAACCATATTCACAGCCCCGCCATGGCCGTTCCTCGTTGTTTTGCGTTTTACGGCCTAAAAATTAGAATTTCGCCTGATTCCCATATTTTGGTGTGCTATAAACCCATGCCTTCTGAGTGGTTCCGGGCCCATGGACCCCGATCGCCTAAAATTATTCGGGGCCATAAAATACGACCTAAGGAACCATAGTCACCGCCCCTCCATGGCCGTTCCTCGTTGTTTTGCATTTTACGGCCAAAAACTAGAATTTTGCACGATTCCCATATATTCGTGTGTTATAGCCTACGCCTTCCGAATGGGTCTGGGCCCCCCGGACTCCGATCGCCTAAAATTATTCCGGGCAATCAAATACGACCTAAGGAACCATATTCACCGCCGCACCTTGGCCGTTCCTCGTTGTTTTGCGGTTTACGGCCCCAGACTTCGATCGCCTAAAATTTTTCCAGGCCATCAGATACGACCTAAGGAACCATAGTCACCGCCCCGCCATGGCCGTTCATCATTTTTTTGGATTTTACGGCCAATAAACTAGAATTCCACCCGATTCCCATATATTCGTGTGCTATAGCCCACGTCGTCCGAGTGGGACCAGGCCCCCCGGACCCCGATCGCCTAAAATTTATTTGGGCCTTCAAATACGACCTAAGGAACCATAGTCATCGCCCTGCCATGACCGTTCCTCAAATTTTTGCTTTTTACGAACAAAAAACTAGAATTCCACCCAATTCCCATATTTTCGTGTGCTCTAGCCCAGGCCTTCCGAGTGGCCCTGAAACCGGATTGCCTTACATTTTTCCAGGCCATCAAATACAACCTAAGGAACCATAGTCACCGCCCCGCCATGGCCGATCCTCGTTGTTTTGGGTTTTACGGCCAAAAAACTAGAATTTATCCCGATTCCCATATATTCGTGTGCTATAGCCCACGCCTTCCTAGTGGGTCCTGGCCCCCCGGACCCTGATCGCCTAAAATTATTCGAGGCCATCAAATACGACCTAAAGAACCATAGTCACCGCACCTCCATGGCCGTTCCTCGTTGTTTTGCGTTTCACGGCCAAAAAACTAGAATTCCGCCTGATTCCCATATTTTCGTGTGTTATAGCCCACGCCTTCTAAGTAGGTCCGGGCCACCGGACCCCGATCAACTAAAATTTTTCCAAGCAATCAAATACGACCAAAGGAACCATAGTCACTTTCCCGCCATGCCTTCCGAGTAGTTCCGGGCCCCCGGACGCCGATCACCTAAAATTTATTTGGGCCATCAAATACGACCTAAGGAACCATAGTCACCGTTCCTCGTTGTTTTGCTTTTTACGAACAAAAAACTAGAATTCTGCCCGATTCCCATATTTTCGTGTGCTCTAGCCCCCGCCTTCCGAGTGGGCCCGGGTCCCTCAAAACCGGATTGCCTAAAATATTTCTAGGCCATCAAATAAGATCTAAGGAACCATAGTCACCGCCCCGCAATGGTCGTTCCTCGATGTTTTGCATTTTACGGCCAAAAAACTAAAATTCCGCCCGACTCCCATATATTCGTGTGCTATAGCCCTCGCCTTCCTAGTAGGTCCGGGCCTCCCGGACCCCGATCTCCTAAAATATTTTTGGGCTATCAAATATGACCTGAGGAACCATAGTCACCGCCCTACCATGAGTGTTCCTCGTTGTTTTGCTTTTAACAAACAAAAAACTAGAATTTTGCCCGATTCCCATATATTCGTGTGCTAGCCCATGCCTTCCTAGTGGGTCAGGGCCCCCCGAACCCTGATCGCCTAAAATATTTCCGGGCCATCAAATACGACCTAAGGAACCACAGTCACCGCCCCCTCCATGGCCGTTCCTCATTTTTTTCCTTTTTACGTCCAAACAACTAGAATTTCGGGAGATTGCCATATTTTGGTGAGCTAGCCCAGGCTTTCCGAATGGGTCCGGGCCCGCCGGACCCCGATCGCCTAAAATTTATTTAGGCCATCAAATACGACCGAAGGATCCATAGTCACCACCCCGTTATGACCGTTCCTCGTTGATTTGCTTTTTACGACCAAAAAACTAGAATTCTGCCCGATTCCTATATTTTCGTGTGCTCTTGCCCACGCCTTCCGAGTGAGCCCGGGTCCCCCAAAACCGGATTGCCTAAAATTTTTCCAGGCCATCAAATACAACCTAAGGAACCATAGTCACCACCCACCATGACCGTTCCTCGTTGTTTTGCGTTTTACGGCCATAAAACTAGAATTTCGCCTGATTCCCATATTTTCGTGTGCTATAAGCCCATGCCTTCCGAGTGGATCCGGGTCCCCAGAACCCGATCACCTAAAATTATTCGGGGCCATCAAATACGACCTAATGAACCATTGTCACTACCCCTCCATGTCCGTTCCTCGTTGTTTTGCGTTTTACGGCCAAAAAACTAGAATTCCGCCTGATTCCCACATTTTCGTGTGCTATAGCCCATGCCTTCTAAGTGGGTCCGGGCCCCCGGACCCCGATCAACTAAAAATTTTCCAGGCCATCGAATACGACCTTAGGAACCATAGTCACCGCCCCGCCATGACCGTTCCTCGTTTTTTTCCTTTTTACATCCAAAAAACTAGAATTTTGCTTGATTCACATATTTTCGTGTGCTAGCCCACACCTTCCGAGTGGGTCAAGGCCCCCAGGACCCCGATCGCCAAAAATTTATTTGGGCCATCAAATATGACTGAAGGATCCATAGTCACCGCCCCGCCATGACCGTTCCTCGTTGTTTTGCTTTTTATGACCAAAAAACAAGAATTCCGCCCGATTCCCATATTTTCGTGTGCTACCTAGCCCACACCTTCCGAGTGGGTCCGGGTCCCCCGGACCTTGATCGCCTAAAATTTATTTTGGCCATCAAATACGACCGAAAGATCCATAGTCACCGCCCCACCATGACCGTTCCTCGTTGTTTTGTTTTTTACGACCAAAAAACTAGAATTCCGCCCGATTACCATATTTTCGTGTGCTCTAGACCACGCCTTCCGCGTGGGCCCGTGTCCCCCGAAAACGGATTGCCTAAAATTTTTCCAGGCCATCAAATACGACCTAAGGAACCATATTCACTGCCCCGCCATGGCCGTTCCTCGTTGTTTTGCGTTTTATGGCCAAAAAACTAGAATTTTGCTCGACTCCCATATTTTCGTGTGCTATAAGCCCACGCCTTCTGAGTGGGTCCGGGCCCCCGGACCCCGATGGCCTAAAATTATTCGGAGCCATCAAATACGACCTAAGGAACCATAGTCACTGCCCCTCCACGACCGTTCCATGTTTTTTTCCTTTTTACGTCCAAAACACTAGAATTTCGAGAGATTGCCATATTTTAGTAAGCTAGCCCATGCCTTCCGAGTAGGTCTGGATCCCGATCGCCTAAAATTTATTTGGGCCATCAAATACGACCTAAGGAACCATAGTCACCGACCTGCCATGACCGTTCCTCGTTGTTTTGCTTTTTACGAAAAAAAAACTAGAATTCCGCCCGATTCCCACATTTTCGTGTGCTCTAGCCCACGCCTTCCGAGTGGGCCCGGGTCCCCCGAAATCGGATTGCCTAAAAATTTTCCAGGCCATCAAATACTACCTAAGGAACCATAGTCACCGCCCTGCCATGGCCGTTCCTCATTGTTTTGCGTTTTGACGGCCAAAAAACTAAAATTACGCCCTATTCCCATATATTCGTGTGCTATAGCCCACGCCTTCCTAGTGCGTCCGGGCCCCCCGGACCCCGATCGCCTAAAATATTTTCGGGCTATCAAATACGACCTTAGGAACCATAGTCACCGCCCTGCTATGACCGTTCCTCGTTGTTTTGCTTTTTACGACCAAAAAACTAGAATTCCGTCCGATTTCCATATTTTCGTGTGCTCTAGCCCACGCTTTCCGAGTGGGCCCGGGTCCCCCGAAACCGGATTGCCTTACATTTTTGCAGGCCATCAAATATGACCTAAGGAACCATATTCACCGCCCCGCCATGGCCGTTCCTCGTTGTTTTGCGTTTTACGGCCAAAAAACTAGAATTTCGCACGATTCCCATATTTTCGTGTGCCATAGACCATGCCTTCCGAGCGGGTCCGGACCCAATGACCCCGATCGCATAAAATTATTCAGGGCCATCAAATACGACCTAAGCAACCATAGACACCGCCCCACCATGGCCGTTCCTCGTTGATTTGCGTTTGACGGCCAAAAAACTAGAATTTCGCCCGATTCCCATATATTCGTGTGCTATAGCCCACGCCTTCCGAATGGGTCCGGGCCCCCTGACCCCGATCATCTAGAATTATTCCAGGCCATCAAATATGACCTAAGGAATGATAGTCAACGTCCCGCCATGGCCGTTCCTCATTTTTTTGAGTTTTACGGCCAAAAAACTAGAATTCCGCACGATTCCCATATTTTCGTGTGCTCTAGCCCACGCCTTCCGAGTGGGCTCGGGTCCCCTGAAACCGGATTGCCTAAAATTTTTGCAGGCCATCAAATACGACCTAAGGAACCATATTCACCGCCCTGCCATGGCCGTTCCTCGTTGTTTTGCATTTTACGGCCAAAAAACTAGAATTTCGCTCGATTCCCATATTTTCGTGTGCTATATGACCACGCCTCCTGAGTGGGTCCGAGCCCCCTGACCCCGATCACCTAAAATTATTCGGGGCCATAAAACACGACCCAAGGAACAATAGTCACCGCCCCTCCATGGTCGTTCCTTGTTGTTTTGTGTTTTACGGCCAATAAACTAGAATTCTGCCTGATTCCCATATTTTCGTGTGCTATAGCCCACGCCTTCTAGATGGGTCCGGGCCCCCAGAACCCGATCAACTAAAAATTTTCTAGGCCATCGAATACGACCTTAGGAATCATAGTCACCGCCCCGCCATGACCGTTCCTCGTTTTTTTCCTTTTTACATCCAAAAAACTAGAATTTCGCTTGATTCACATATTTTCGTGTG
Source organism: Nicotiana tomentosiformis (assembly GCF_000390325.3). NCBI lineage: Eukaryota > Viridiplantae > Streptophyta > Magnoliopsida > Solanales > Solanaceae > Nicotiana > Nicotiana tomentosiformis. Next base: position 334,714 of record NW_027174588.1, read on the forward strand.
CTAGCCCACACCTTCCGAGTGGGTCAAGGCCCCCCGGACCCCGATCGCCAAAAATTTATTTGGGCCATCAAATACGACTGAAGGATCCATAGTCACCGCCTCGCCATGACCGTTCCTCATTGTTTTGCTTTTTATGACCAAAAAACAAGAATTCCGCCCGATTCCCATATTTTCGTGTGCTACCTAGCCCACACCTTCCGAGTGGGTCCGGGTCCCCCGGACCTTGATCGCCTAAAATTTATTTTGGCCATCAAATACGACCGAAAGATCCATAGTCACCGCCCCGCCATGACCGTTCCTCGTTGTTTTGTTTTTTACGACCAAAAAACTAGAATTCCGCCCGATTACCATATTTTCGTGTGCTCTAGACCACGCCTTCCGCATGGGCCCCTGTCCCCCGAAAACGGATTGCCTAAAATTTTTCCAGGCCATCAAATACGACCTAAGGAACCATATTCACTGCCCCGCCATGGCCGTTCCTCGTTGTTTTGCGTTTTATGGCCAAAAAACTAGAATTTTGCTCGACTCCCATATTTTCGTGTGCTATAAGCCCACGCCTTCTGAGTGGGTCCGGGCCCCCGGACCCCGATGGCCTAAAATTATTCGGAGCCATCAAATACGACCTAAGGAACCATAGTCACCGCCCCTCCATGACCGTTCCACGTTTTTTTTCCTTTTTACGTCCAAAACACTAGAATTTCGAGAGATTGCCATATTTTAGTAAGCTAGCACATGCCTTCCGAGTAGGTCTGGATCCCGATCGCCTAAAATTTATTTGGGCCATAAAATACGACCTAAGGAACCATAGTCACCGCCCTGCCAAGACCGTTCCTTGTTGTTTTGCTTTTTACGAACAAAAAACTAGAATTCCGCCCGATTCCCACATTTTTGTGTGCTCTAGCCCACGCCTTCCGAGTGGGCCCGGGTCCCCCGAAATCGGATTGCCTAAAAATTTTCCAGGCCATCAAATACTACCTAAGGAACCATAGTCACCGCCCTGCCATGGCCGTTCCTCATTGTTTTGCGTTTTGACGGCCAAAAAACTAAAATTACGCCCTATTCCCATATATTCGTGTGCTATAGCCCACGCCTTCCTAGTGCGTCCGGGCCCCCCGGACCCCGATCGCCTAAAATATTTTCGGGCTATCAAATAAGACCTTAGGAACCATAGTCACCACCCTGCCATGACTGTTCCTCGTTGTTTTGCTTTTTACGACCAAAAAACTAGAATTCAGTCCGATTTCCATATTTTCGTGTGCTCTAGCCCACGCTTTCCGAGTGGGCCCGGGTCCCCCGAAACCGGATTGCCTTACATTTTTGCAGGCCATCAAATACGACATAAGGAACCATATTCACCGCCCCGCCATGGCCGTTCCTCGTTGTTTTGCGTTTTACGGCCAAAAAACTAGAATTTCGCTCGATTCCCATATTTTCGTGTGCCATAGACCATGCCTTCCGAGCGGGTCCGGACCCAATGACCCCGATCGCATAAAATTATTCAGGGCCATCAAATACGACCTAAGAAACCATAGACACCGCCCCACCATGGCCGTTCCTCGTTGATTTGCGTTTGACGGCCAAAAAACTAGAATTTTGCCCGATTCCCATATATTCGTGTGCTATAGCCCACGCCTTCCGAATGGGTCCGGGCCCCCTGACCCCGATCATCTAGAATTATTCCGGGCCATCAAATATGACCTAAGGAACGATAGTCAACGTCCCTCCATGGCCGTTCCTCGTTATTTTGAGTTTTACGGCCAAAAAACTAGAATTTCGCACGATTCCCATATTTTCGTGTGCTCTAGCCCACGCCTTCCGAGTGGGCTCGGGTCCCCTGAAACCGGATTGCCTAAAATTTTTGCGGGCCATCAAATACGACCTAAGGAACCATATTCACCGCCCCGCCATGGCCGTTCCTCGTTGTTTTGCATTTTACGGCCAAAAAACTAGAATTTCGCTCGATTCCCATATTTTCGTGTGCTATATGACCACGCCTCCTGAGTGGGTCCGAGCCCCCTGACCCCGATCACCTAAAATTATTCGGGGCCATCAAATACGACCTAAGGAACAATAGTCACTGCCCCTCCATGGTCGTTCCTTGTTGTTTTGTGTTTTACGGCCAATAAACTAGAATTCCGCCTGATTCCCATATTTTCGTGTGCTATAGCCCACGCCTTCTAGATGGGTCCGGGCCCCCAGAACCCGATCAACTAAAAATTTTCCAGGCCATCGAATACGACCTTAGGAATCATAGTCACCGCCCCGCCATGACCGTTCCTCGTTTTTTTCCTTTTTACATCCAAAAAACTAGAATTTCGCTTGATTCACATATTTTCGTGTGCTAGCCCACACCTTCCGAGTGGGTCAAGGCCCCCCGGACCCCGATCGCCAAAAATTTATTTGGGCCATCAAATACGACTGAAGGATCCATAGTCACCGCCTCGCCATGACCGTTCCTCGTTGTTTTGCTTTTTATGACCAAAAAACAAGAATTCCGCCCGATTCCCATATTTTCGTGTGCTACCTAGCCCACACCTTCCGAGTGGGTCCGGGTCCCCCGGACCTTGATCGCCTAAAATTTATTTTGGCCATCAAATACGACCGAAAGATCCATAGTCACCGCCCCGCCATGACCGTTCCTCGTTGTTTTGTTTTTTACGACCAAAAAACTAGAATTCCGCCCGATTACCATATTTTCGTGTGCTCTAGACCACGCCTTCCGCATGGGCCCCTGTCCCCCGAAAACGGATTGCCTAAAATTTTTCCAGGCCATCAAATACGACCTAAGGAACCATATTCACTGCCCCGCCATGGCCGTTCCTCGTTGTTTTGCGTTTTATGGCCAAAAAACTAGAATTTTGCTCGACTCCCATATTTTCGTGTGCTATAAGCCCACGCCTTCTGAGTGGGTCCGGGCCCCCGGACCCCGATGGCCTAAAATTATTCGGAGCCATCAAATACGACCTAAGGAACCATAGTCACCGCCCCTCCATGACCGTTCCACGTGTTTTTTCCTTTTTACGTCCAAAACACTAGAATTTCGAGAGATTGCCATATTTTAGTAAGCTAGCCCATGCCTTCCGAGTAGGTCTGGATCCCGATCGCCTATAATTTATTTGGGCCATCAAATACGACCTAAGGAACCATAGTCACCGCCCTGCCAAGACCGTTCCTCGTTGTTTTGCTTTTTACGAACAAAAAACTAGAATTCCGCCCGATTCCCACATTTTCGTGTGCTCTAGCCCACGCCTTCCGAGTGGGCCCGGGTCCCCCGAAATTCGGATTGCCTAAAAATTTTCCAGGCCATCAAATACTACCTAAGGAACCATAGTCACCGCCCTGCCATGGCCGTTCCTCATTGTTTTGCGTTTTGACGGCCAAAAAACTAAAATTACGCCCTATTCCCATATATTCGTGTGCTATAGCCCACGCCTTCCTAGTGCGTCCGGGCCCCCCGGACCCCGATCGCCTAAAATATTTTTGGGCTATCAAATACGTCCTTAGGAACCATAGTCACCGCCCTGCCATGACCGTTCCTCGTTGTTTTGCTTTTTACGACCAAAAAAACTAGAATTCCGTCCGATTTCCATATTTTCGTGTGCTCTAGCCCACGCCTTCCGAGTGGGACCGGGTCCCCCGAAACCGGATTGCCTTACATTTTTCCAGGCCATCAAATACGACCTAAGGAACCATATTCACCGCCCCGCCATGGCCGTTCCTCGTTGTTTTGCGTTTTACGGCCAAAAAACTAGAATTTCGCTCGATTCCCATATTTTCGTGTGCCATAGACCATGCCTTCCGAGCGGGTCCGGACCCAATGACCCCGATCGCCTAAAATTATTCAGGGCCATCAAATACGACCTAAGAAACCATAGACACTGCCCCACCATGGCCGTTCCTCGTTGATTTGCGTTTGACGGCCAAAAAACTAGAATTTCGCCCGATTCCCATATATTCGTGTGCTATAGCCCACGCCTTCCGAATGGGTCCGGGCCCCCTGACCCCGATCATCTAGAATTATTCCGGGACATCAAATATGACCTAAGGAACGATAGTCAACACCCCGCCATGGCCGTTCCTCGTTATTTTGAGTTTTACGGCCAAAAAACTAGAATTCCGCACGATTCCCATATTTTCGTGTGCTCTAGCCCACGCCTTCCGAGTGGGCTCGGGTCCCCTGAAATCGGATTGCCTAAAATTTTTGCAGGCCATCAAATACGACCTAAGGAACCATATTCACCGCCCCGCCATGGCCGTTCCTCGTTGTTTTGCGTTTTACGGCCAAAAAACTAAAATTTTGCTCGATTCCCATATTTTCGTGTGCTATATGACCACGCCTCCTGAGTGGGTCCGAGCCCCCTGACCCCGATCACCTAAAATTATTCGGGGCCATCAAATACGACCTAAGGAACAATAGTCACTGCCCCTCCATGGTCGTTCCTTGTTGTTTTGTGTTTTACGGCCAATAAACTAGAATTCCGCCTGATTCCCATATTTTCGTGTGCTATAGCCCTCGCCTTCTAGATGGGTCCGGGCCCCCGGAACCCGATCAACTAAAAATTTTCCAGGCCATCAAATACGACCTAACAAACCATAGTCACTGCCCCACCATGACCGTTCCTTGTTTTTTTCCTTTATACATACAAAAAACTAGAATTTTGCCTGATTCACATATTTTCGTGTGCTAGCCCACACCTTCCGAGTAGGTCCAGGCCCCCCGGACCCCGATCACCAAAAATTTATTTAGGCCATCAAATACTACTGAAGGATCCATAATCACCGCCCCGCCATGATGGTTCCTCGTTGTTTTGCTTTTTACGACCAAAAAATAAGAATTCCGCTCGATTCCCATATTTTTGTGTGCTCTCTAGCTCACACCTTCCGAGTGGGTCCGGGCCCCCCGGACCCCGATCGCCTAAAATTTATTTTGTCCATCAAATACGACCGAAGGATCCATAGTCACCGCCCCGCCATGACCATTTTTTGTTGTTTTGCTTTTTACGACCAAAAAACTAGAATTCCGCCTGATTCCCATATTTCCGAATGGGTCCGGGCCCCCCGGACCCCGATCGCCTAAAATTTTTCTGGTCCATCAAATACGACCTAAGGAACCATAGTCATTGCCCTGCCTTAACCGTTCCTCGTTGTTTTGCTTTTAACGACCAAAAAACTAGAATTTCGCCCGATTGCCATATTTTCGTGGGCTATAGCCCATGCCTTCCAAGTGGGTCCGGCCCCCCGGACCCCGATTGCCTAAATGTTTTTCGAGCCATCAAATACGACCTAAGGAACCATAGTCACCGCCCTGCCGTGGCCGTTCCACGTTCTTTTGCATTTTACGGCCAAAAAACTAGAATTTCGCCCGATTCCCATATTTTCGTGTGCTATAACCCATGTCTTCCTAGTGGGCCATCAAATATGACCTAAGGAACCATAGTCACCGCCCACCATGGCCGTTCCATGTTGTTTTGCATTTTACGGCCAAAAAACTAGAATTTCGCCCGATTCCCATATTTTCGTGTCTATAGCCCATGTCTTCCGAGTGGGTCCGGGCCCCCGGACACCGATCGCCTAAAATTATTCGGGGCCATCAAATACGACCTAAGGAACCATAGTCACCACCCCACCATGGCCGTTCCTCATTGTTTTGCGTTTTACGACCAAAAAACTAGAATTCCGCCTGATTCCCATATATTCGTGTGCTATAGCCCAAGCCTTCCAAGTGGGTCGGGCCCCCGGACCCCGATCGCCTAATATTTTTCCTAGCCATCAAATACGACCTAAGGAACCATAGTCACTAGCCCGCCATGGACGTTCCTCGTTGTTTTGCATTTTACGACCAAAAAACTAGAATTTCGCCTGATTCCCATATATTCGAGTGCTTGTAGCCCATGCCTTCCGAGTGGGTCTGGGCCCCTGGACCCCGATCGGCTAAAATTATTCGGGGCCATCAAATATGACCTAAGGAACCATAGTCACCGCCCCGCCATGGCCGTTCCTCGTTGTTTTGCGTTTTACGGCAAAAAAACTAGAATTCCTCCCGATTCCCATATATTCGTGTGCTATATCCCACGCGTTCCGAATGGGTCCGAGCCCCCTGACCCCGATCGCCTAAAATTATTCCAGGCCATCACATACGACCTAAGGAACCATAGTCTCTGCCCCATCATGGCCGTTCCTCATTGTTTTGTGTTTTACGGCCAAAAAACTAGAATTTCGCCCGATTCCCATATATTCGTGTGATATAGCCCACGCCTTCCAAGTGGGTCCGGGCCCCCGGACCCGGATCACCTAAAATTATTCCGGCCATCAAATACGACCTAAGGAACTATAGTCACCACCCCTCCATGGCTGTTCCTCGTTGTTTTGCGTTTTACGGCCAAAAAACTAAAAGTTCGCCCGATTTCCATATTTTCGTGTGCTCTAGCCCACACCTTCCGAGTGAGTCCCGCCCTCCCCCCGACCCGGATCGCCTAAAACTTTTTCCGAGCTATCACATACGACCTAAGGAACCATAGCCACCGCCTCACCATGACCGTTCTTCGTTGTTTTGCTTTATACGGATAAAAAACTTAAATTTCACCCGATTGCCATATTTTCTGTGCTATAGCCCACGCCTTCCAAGTGGGACCGGGCCCCCGGACCCCGATCGCCTAAAAATTTTTTGACCCATCAAATACGACCTAAGAAACCATAGTCACTACCCCGCCATGGCCGTTCCTCATTGTTTTGCGTTTTACGAGCAAAAAACTAGAATTTCTCCGGATTCCGATATTTTCGTGTGCTATAGCCCACGCCTTCCGAGTGGGTCCGGGCGCCCGGACCCCGATCGCCTGAAATATTTTTGGGCCATCAAATACGACCGAAGGATCCATAGTCACCGCCCCGCTATGACCGTTCCTCGTTGTTTTGCTTTTTATGACCAACAAAATAGAATTCCGTCTGATTTTCATATTTTCGTGTGCTCAAGCCCATGCCTTCCGAGTGGTCCCGGGTCCCCCAAAACCGGATTGCCTTAAATATTTCAAGGCCATCAAATACGACCGAAGGAACCATATTCACCGCCCCGCCATGGTCGTTCCTCGTTGTTTTGCGTTTTACTGCCAAAAAACTAGAATTTCGCCCGATTCCCATATTTTAGTGTGCTATAGCCCATGTCTTCCGAGTGGGTCCGGGCCCCCAGGCACCGATCACCTAAAATTATTCAGGGCTATCAAATATGACCTAAGGAACCATAGTCACCACCCCACCATGGCTGTTCCTCGTTGTTTTGCATTTTACGGCTAAGAAACTAGAATTCTGCCCGATTCCCATATATTCGTATGCTATAGCCCACGCCTTCCTAGTGGATCCGGGCCCCCTGGACCTCGATTGCCTGAAATATTTTTGGGCCATCAAATACAAACGAAGGATCCATAGTTACCGCCCCGCCATGACCGTTCCTCGTTGTTTTGCTTTTACAACCAAAAAACTAGAATTCCGCCCGATTCCCATATTTTCGTGTGCTCTAGCCCACGCCTTCCGAGTGGTCCCGGGTCCCCCAAAATCGGATTGCCTTGAATTTTTCAAAGCCATCAAATACGACCTAAGGAACCATATTCACCACTCTACCATGGCCGTTCCTCGTTTTGCGTTTTACTGCCAAAAAACTAGAATTTTGCCCGATTCCCATATTTTCGTGTGCTATAAGCCCACGCCTTCCGAGTGGTCCGATCGCCTAAAATTATTTGGGGACATCAAATATGACCTAAAGAACCATTGTCACCGCCCCGCCAGGGCCGATCCTCGTTGTTTTGCGTTTTACGGCCAAAAAACTAGTATTCCGCGTGATTCCCATATATTCGTGTGCTAGCCCACGTCTTCCGAGTGGGTACGGGCCCCCCGGACCCCGATCGCCTAAAATTTTTCTGAGCCATCAAATACGACCTAAGGAACCATAGTCACCTCCCCACCATGGCCGTTCCTCGTTTTTTTGCATTTTACAGCCAAAAAACTAGAATTTCGACGAATTCCCATATTTTAGTGTGCAATAGCCTATGCCTTCCGAGTGGGTCCGGGCTCCCGGACCCCGATCGCCTAAAATTAATCGGGGCCATCAAATACAACCTAAGGAACCATAGTCACCGCCCCGCCATGACCGTTCCTCGTTGTTTTGGATTTTACGGCAAAAATACTAGAATTCCGCCCGATTCCCATATTTTCGTGTGCTATAGCCCAGGTCTTCCTAGTGGGTCCGGCCCCCCGGACCCTGATCGCCTAAAAATTTTCCGAGCCATAAAATACGACCTAAGGAACCATAGTCACCGCCCCGCCGTGGCCGTTCCACGTTGTTTTGCATTTTACGGCAAAAAAACTTGAATTTCGCCCGATTCCCATATTTTCGTGTGCTATAGCCCATGTCTTCCGAATGGGTCCGGGATCACCTAAAATTATTCGGGGCCATCAAATACGACCTAAGGAACCATAGTCACCGCCCCTCCATGACCTTTCCTCGTTGCTTTGCTTTTTACGACAAAAAAAACTAGAATTTCGCCCGATAGCCATATTTTCGTGTGCTATAGCCCATGTCTTCCGAGTGGGTCCGGCCCACCGGACCCCGATCGCCTAAAATTTTTCTAAGACAATATGACCGAAGGAACCATAGTCAACGCCCGGTCGTGGCTGTTCCACGTTCTTTTGCTTTTTATGGCCAGAAAACTAGAATTTCGCCCGATTCCCATATTTTCGTGTGCTATAACCCATGTCTTCCGAGTGGGTCCGGGCCCCCGGACCCCGATCGCCTAAAATTATTAGGGGCAATCAAATACGACCTATGGAACCATAGTCACTGCCCCGCCATGGCCGTTACTCATTGTTTTGCGATTTACGGCCAAAAAACTAGAATTCCGCCCGATTCCCATATATTCGTGTGCTATAGCCCACGCCTTCCGAATTGGTCCGAGCCCCCTGACCCTGATCACCTAAAATTATTCCGGGCCATCAAATACGACCTAAGGAATCATAGTCACTGCCCCGCCATGATCGTTCCTCGTTGTTTTGCGTTTTACGGCCAAAAAACTAGAATTTCGCGCGATTCCTATATTTTCATGTGATATAGCCCACGTCTTCCAAGTGGGTCTGGACCCCGATCGCCTAAAATTATTCAGGGCCATCAAATACGACCTAATGAACCATAGTCACAACCCCACCATGGACATTCCATGTTGTTTTGTATTTTACGGCCAAAAAACTAGAATTTCGCCCGATTCCCATATTTTCGTGTCTATAGCCCATGTCTTCCGAGTGGGTCCGGGCCCCCGGACACCGATCGCCTAAAATTATTCGGGGCCATCAAATACGACCTAAGAAACCATAGTCACCACCCCACCATGGCCGTTCCTCATTGTTTTGTGTTTTACGACCAAAAAACTAGAATTTCGCCCGATTCCCATATATTCGTATGCTATAGCCCACACCTTCCGAGTGGATCCGGGCCCCCCGGACCGCGATCGCCTAAAATGTTTCTGATCTATCAAATATGACCTAAGTAACCACAGCCACCGCCCCGCCATGACCGATCTTCGTTGTTTTGCTTTATACGGCCAAAAAACTTGAATTTCGCCTGATTGCCATATTTTCAAGTGCTATAGCCCAAGTCTTCCAAGTGGGTCAGGCCCCTGGACCCCGATCGCCTAAAATTTTTCCGAGCCATCAAATACGACCTAAGAAACCATAGTCACTGCCCCGCCATGGACGTTCCTCGTTGTTTTGCGTTATACGACCAAAAAACTAGAATTTCGCCTGATTCCCATATATTCGAGTGCTTATAGCCCATGCCTTCCGAGTGGGTCCGGGCCCCCGGACCCCGATCGGCTAAAATTATTAGGGGCCATCAAATATGACCTAAGGAACCATAGCCACCGCCCCGCCATGGCCGTTCCACGTTGTTTTGCGTTTTACGGCAAAAAAACTAGAATTCCGCCCGATTCCCATATATTCGTGTGTTATAGCCCACGCGTTCCAAATGGGTCCGAGCCCCCTGACCCCGATCGCCTAAAATTATTCCGGGCCATCAAATACGACCTAATGAACCATAGTCTCCGCCCCGTCATGGCCGTTCCTCATTGTTTTGTGTTTTACGGCCAAAAAACTAGAATTTCGCCCGTTTCCCATATTTTCGTGTGATATAGCCCACGCCTTCCAAGTGGTTCAAGGCCCCCGGACCCCGATCGCCTAAAATTATTTCGGGCCTTCAAATACGACCTAAGGAACTATAGTCACCACCCCGCCATGGCCGTTCCTCGTTGTTTTGCATTTTACGGCCCAAAAACTAGAATTTCGCCCGATTCCCATATTTTCGTGTGCTTATAGCACGTGTCTTATGAATGGGTCCGGGCCCCCGGACCCCGATCGCCTAAAATTATTCGGGGCCATCAAATACGACCTAAGGAACCATAGTCACCACCCCGCCATAACCGTTCCTTGTGGTTTTCCTTTTTACGACCAAAAAACTAGAATTTCGCCGGATTGCCATATTTTCGTGTGCTCTAGCCCACGCCTTCCAAGTGGGTCTGGACCCTGATCGCCTAAAAATTTTCCGAGCCATCAAATACGAACTATGGAACCATAGTCACAGCCCCGCCGTGGCCGTTCCACGTTCTTTTGCATTTTACGGCCAAAAAACTAGAATTTCACCCGATTCCCATATTTTCTTGTGCTATAGCCCATTGTTCCGAGTGGGTCCGGGCCCCCGGACCCCGATCGCCTAAAATTATTCTGTGCCATAAAATATGACCTAAGGAACCATAGTCTCTACCCCGTCATGGCCGTTCCTCATTGTTTTGTGTTTTACGGCCAAAAAACTAGAATTTCGCCCGATTCCTATATTTTCGTGTGATATAGCCCACGCCTTCCGAATGGGTCCTAGCCTCCTGACCCCGATCGCCTAAAATTATTCCGGGCCATCAAATATAACCTAAGGAACTATAGCCACCGCTTCGCCATGGCCGTTCCTCGTTGTTTTGCGTTTTACGGCCAAAAAACTAGAATTTCGCCCGATTCTCATATTTTCGTGTTCTATAGCCTATGTCTTATGATTGGGTCCGGGTCCCCGGACCCCGATTGCCTAAAATTATTCGGGGCCATAAAATATGACCTAAGGAACCATAGTCACTGCCCCGCCATGGGCGTTCCTCGTTGTTTTGCATTTTACGGCAAAAGTACTAGAATTCCGCCCGATTCCCATATATTCGTGTGCTATAGCCCACGCCTTCCGAATGGGTCCTAGCCCCCTGACCACGATCGCCTAAAATTATTTCGGGCCATCAAATACGACCTAAGGAACCATAGTCACCGCCCCTCCATGGCCGTTCCTCGTTATTTTTCATTTTACGGCCAAAAAACTAGAATTTCCCCCGATACCCATATTTTTGTGTGCTCTAGCCCACGCCTTCCGTGTGGGCCCGGGTCCCCCGAAACCGGATTGCCTAAAATTTTCTCAGGCCATCAAATACGACCTAAGGAACCATAGTCACCACCCTACCATGACCGTTCCTCGTTGATTTGCGTTTTACGGCAAAAAAACTAGAATTCCGCCCGATTCCCATATATTCTTGTGCTATAGCCCACGCCTTCCGTGTGGGACCGGACCCCCGGACCCCGATCGCCTAAACTTTTTCCGAGCTATCAAATACGACCTAAGGAACCATAGCCACCGCCCCGCCATAACCGTTCTTCGTTGTTTTGCTTTATACGGCAAAAAACTTGAATTTCGTCCGATTGCCATATTTTAGTGTGCTATAGCCCACGCCTTCCAAGTGGGACCGGGCCCCCGAACCCCGATCGCCTAAAATTTTTCCGACCCATCAAATACGACCTAAGGAACCATAGTCACTGCCCCGCCATGGCCGTTCCTCATTGTTTTGTGTTTAACGAGCAAAAAACTAGAATTTCTCCGGATTCCCATATTTTCGTGTGCTATAGCCCACGCAACCGAGTGGGTCCGGGCCCCCGGACCCCGATCGCCTGAAATTATTCCGGGCCATCAAATATGACCTAAGGAACCATAGTCACCACCCCTCCATGGCCGTTCCTCATTGTTTTGCGTTTGACGGCAAAAAAACTAGAATTCTGCCTTATTCCGATATTTTCGTGTGCTATAGCCCACGCCTTCTAAGTGGGTCCGGGCCCCCGGACCCCGATCAACTAAAAATTTTCTAGGCCATCAAATACGACCTAAGGAACCATAGTCACCGCCCTGCCATGACCGTTCCTCGTTGATTTGCGTTTTACGACAAAAAAATAGAATTTCGCCTGATTCCCATATATTCTTGTACTATAGCCCACGCCTTCCGAGTGGGACCGGGCCCCCCGGACCCCGATCGCCTAAAATTTTTCCGACCCATCAAATACAACCTAAGGAACCATAGTCACTGCCCCGCCATGGCCGTTCCTCATTGTTTTGTGTTTTACGAGCAATAAACTAGAATTTCTCCGGATTCCCATATTTTCGTGTGCTATAGCCCACGCCTTCCGAGTGGGTCCGGGCCCTCGGACCCCGATCGCCTGAAATTATTCCGGGCCATCAAATACGACCTAAGGAACCATAGTCATCGCCCCGCCATGGCCGTTCCTCGTTGTTTTGCATTTTACGACCAAAAAACTAGAATTCCGCCCGATTCCCATATATTCGTGTGCTATGGCCCACGCCTTCCGAATGGCTCCGGGCCCCCTGACCCCAATCACCTAAAATTATTCCGGGCCATAAAATACGACCTAAGGAACTATAGTCACCGCCCCTCCATGGCCGTTCCTCGTTGTTTTTCATTTTACGGCCAAACAACTAGAATTCCCCCCGATTCCCATATTTTTGTGTGCTCTAGCCCACGCCTTCCGTGTGGGCCCGGGTCACCCAAAACCGGATTGCCTAAAATTTTCTCATGCCATCAAATATGACCTAAGGAACCATATTCATCGCCCCGCCATGGTCGTTCCTCGTTGTTTTGCGTTTTACGTCCAAAAAACTAGATTTTCGCCCGATTCCCATATTTTCGTGTGCTATAAGCCCACACCTTTTGAGTGGGTCAGGGCCCCCTGACTCCGATCGCCTAAAATTATTCTGGGCCATCACATACGACCTAAGGAACTATAGTCACCACCCCGCCATGGCCGTTCCTCGTTGTTTTGCATTTTACGGCCAAAAAAACTAAAATTTCGCTTGATTCCCATATTTTCGTGTGCTCAAGCCCACACCTTCCGAGTGAGTCCGGGCCCATCGGACCCTGATCGCCTAAAAATTTTTCGGGTCATAAAATACGACCTAAGGAACCATAGTCATAACCCGCCATGATCGTTCTTCTTTTTTGGTGTTTTACGGCCAAAAAACTAGAATTCCACCCGATTCCCATATATTCGTGTGTTATAGCCCACGTCTTCCGAATGGGTCCGAGCCCCCTTACCCCGATCGCCTTAAATTATTCCGGGCCATCCAATACGACCTAAGGAACCATTTTCACTGCCCCGCCATGGCCGTTCCTCGTTGTTTTGCATTTTACGGCCAAGACACAAGAATTTCGCCCGATTCCCATATATTCGTGTGCTATGGCCCACGCCTTCCGAATGGGTCCGGGCCCCCTGACCCCAATCACCTAAAATTATTCCGGGCCATCAAATACGACCTAAGGAACCATAGTCACCGCCTTGCCATGGCCGTTCCTCGTTGTTTTTCATTTTACAGCCAAAAAACTAGAATTTCCCCCGATTCCCATATTTTTGTGTGCTCTAGCCCACGCCTTCCGTGTGGGCCCGGGTCCCCCGAAACCGGATTGCCTAAAAATTTTTCAGGCCATCAAATACGACCTAAGGAACCATAGTCACCGCCCTACCATGACCGTTCCTCGTTGATTTGCGTTTTAAGGCAAAAAACTAGATTCCGCCCGATTCCCATATATTCTTGTGCTATAGCCCACGCCTTCTGAGTGGGACCGGACCCCCGGACCCCGATCGCCTGAACGTTTTTCGAGCTATCAAATATGACCTAAGGAACCGTAGCCACCGCCCCGCCATAACCGTTCTTCTTTGTTTTGCTATATACGGCAAAAAACTTGAATTTGGTCCGATTGCCATATTTTAGTGTGCTATAGCCCACGCCTTCCAAGTGGGACCGGGCCCCCGGACCCCGATCGCCAAAAATTTTTCCGACCCATCAAATACGACCAAAGGAACCATAGTCACTGCCCCGCCATGGCCGTTCCTCATTGTTTTGTGTTTTACGAGCAAAAAACTAGAATTTCTCCGGATTCCCATATTTTCGTGTGCTATAGCCCACGCCTTCCGAGTGGGTCCAGGCCCCCGGACCCCGATCGCCTGAAATTATTTTGGGCCATCAAATACGACCTAAGGAACCATAGTCACCGCCCCACCATGGCCGTTCCTCATTGTTTTGCGTTTGACGGCGAAAAAACTAGAATTCTGCCTGATTCCGATATTTTCGTGTGCTATAGCCCACGCCTTCTAAGTGGGTCCGGGCCCCCAGACCCCGATCAAGTAAAAATTTTCCAGGCCATCAAATACGACCTAAGGAACCATAGTCACCGCCCTGCCATGACCGTTCCTCGTTGATTTGCATTTTACGGCAAAATAATAGAATTCCGCCTGATTCCCATATATTCTTGTACTATAGCCCACGCCTTCCGAGTGGGACTGGGCCCATTCGGACCCCGATCGCCTAAACGTTTTCCGAGCTATCACATACGACCTAAGGAACCATAGCCACCGCCCTGCCATGACCGTTCTTCGTTGTTTTGCTTTATACGGCCCAAAAACTTGAATTTCACCCGATTGCCATATTTTCTACGCTACCGTTCCTCGTTGTTTTTCATTTTAAGGCCACAAAACTAGAATTTCTCCCGATTCCCATATTTTTGTGTGCTCTAGCCCACGCCTTCCGTGTGGGCCCGAGTCCCCCGAAACCGGATTGCCTAAAATTTTCTCAGGCCATCAAATACGACCTAAGGAAGCATATTCATCGCCCCGCCATGGTCGTTCCTCGTTGTTTTGCATTTTACATCCAAAAAACTAGAATTTCGCCCGATTCCCATATTTTCGTGTGCTATAAGCCCACCCCTTTCGAGTGGGTCAGGGCCCCCGGACCCCTATCGCCTAAAATTAATCGGGGCCATCAAACACGCCCTAAGGAACCATAGTCACCGCCCCACCATGGCCGTTCCTCATTGTTTTGCGTTTGACGGCCAAAAAACTAGAATTCCGCCTGATTCCCATATTTTCGTGTGCTATAGCCCATGCCTTATAAGTGGGTCCGGGCCCCCGGACCCCGATCAACTAAAAATTTTCCAGGCCATCAAATACGACCTAAGGAACCATAGTCACCGCCCTGCCATGACCGTTCCTCGTTGATTTGCGTTTTACGGAAAAAAAACTAGAATTCCGCCTGATTCCCATATATTCTTGTGCTATAGCCCACGCCTTCCGAGTGGGACCGGGCCCATTCGGACCCCGATCGCCTAAACGTTTTCCGAGCTATCACATACGACCTAAGGAACCATAGCCACCGCCCTGCCATGACCGTTCTTCGTTGTTTTGCTTTATACGGCCCAAAAACTTGAATTTCACCCGATTGCCATATTTTCTACGCTATAGCCCACGCCTTCCAAGTGTGACCGGGCCCCCGGACCCCGATCGCCTAAAATTTTTCCGACCCATCAAATATGACCTAAGGAACCATAGTCACTACCCCGCCATGGCCGTTCCTCATTGTTTTGCGTTTTACGAGCAAAAAACTAGAATTTCTCCGGTTTCCCATATTTTCGTGTTCTATAGCCCACACCTTCCGAGTGGGTCCGGGCGCCCGGACCCCGATCGCCTGAAATATTTTTGGGCTATCAAATACGACCAAAGGATCCACAGTCACCGCCCCGCTATGACCGTTCCTCATTGTTTTGCTTTTTACGACCAACAAAATAGAATTCCGTCCGATTCCCATATTTTCGTGTGCTCAAGCCCATGCCTTCCGAGTGTTCCCCGGTCCCCCAAAACCGGATTGTCTTAAATATTTCAAGGCCATCAAATACGACCGAAGGAACCATATTCACTTCCCCGCCATGGTCGTTCCTCGTTGTTTTGCGTTTTACTGCCAAAAATCTAGAATTTCGCCCGATTCCCATATTTTGGTGTGCTATAGCCCTTGTCTTCCGAGTGGGTCCGGGCCCCCAGACAACGATTGCCTAAAATTATTCAGGGCCATCAAATATGACCTAAGGAACCATAGTCACCGCCCCACCATGGCCGTTCCTCGTTGTTTTGCGTTTTACGGCCAAGAAACTAGAATTCTGCCCGATTCCCATATATTCGTATGGTATAGCCCACGCCTTCCTAGTGGATCCGGGCCCCCCAGACCCCGATCGCCTGAAATATTTATGGGCCATCAAATACAAACGAACAATCTATAGTTATCGCCCCGCCATGACCGTTCCTCGTTGTTTTGCTTTTTACGACCAAAAAACTTGAATTTCACCCGATTGCCATATTTTCGTGTGCTATAGCCCACGCCTTCCAAGTGGGACCGGGCCCCCGGACCCCGATCGCCTAAAATTTTTCCGACCCATCAAATACGACCTAAGGAACCATAGTCACTGCCCCGCCATGGCCGTTCCTCATTTTTTTGCATTTTACGAGCAAAAAACTAGAATTTCACCGGATTCCCATATTTTCGTGTGCTATAGCCCACGCCTTCCGAGTGGGTCCGGGCCCCCGGACCCCGATCGCCTAAAATTCTTCCGGGCCATCAAATACGACCTAAGGAACCATAGTCACCACCCCGCCATGTCCGTTCCTCATTGTTTTGCATTTTACGGCCAAAAAACTAGAATTCCGCCCGATTCCCATATATTCGTGTGCTATGGACCACGCCTTCCGAATGGGTCCGGGCCCCTTGACCCCAATCACCTAAAATTATTCCGGGCCATCTAATACGACCTAAGGAACCATAGTCACCGCCCTGCCATGGCCGTTCCTCGTTGTTTTTCATTTTACGGCCAAAAAACTAGAATTTCCCCCGATTCCCATATTTTTGTGTGCTCTAGCCCACGCCTTCCGTGTGGGCCCGGGTTCCCCGAAACCGGATTGCCTAAAATTTTCTCAGGCCATCAAATATGACCTAAGGAACCATATTCATCGCCCCACCATGGTCGTTCCTCGTTGTTTTGTGTTTTACGTCCAAAAAACTAGAATTTCACCCGATTCCCATATTTTCGTGTGCTATAAGCCCACGCCTTCTGAGTGGTTCAGGGGCCCCTGACTCTGATCGCCTAAAATTATTCCGGGCCATCACATACGACCTAAGGAACTATAGTCACCTCCCCTCCATGGCCGTTCCTCGTTGTTTTGCATTTTACGGCCAAAAAAACTAAAATTTCGCCTGATTCTCATATTTTCATGTGCTCTAGCCCACACCTTCCGAGTGAGTCCGGGCCCACCGGACCCTGATCGCCTAAAAATTTTTCAGGTCATCAAATACGACCTATGGAACCATAGTCACAACCCACCATGATCGTTCTTCTTTTTTGCTGTTTTACGGCCAAAAAACTAGAATTCCGCCCGATTCCCATATATTCGTGTGCTATAGCCCACGTCTTCCGAATGGGTCCGAGCCCCCTTACCCCGATTACCTAAAATTATTCCGGGCCATTAAATACGACCTAAGGAACCATTGTCACCGCCTCGCCATGGCCGTTCCTCGTTGTTTTGCGTTTTACGGCCAAAAAACAAGAATTCCGCCTCATTCCCATATATTTGTGTGCTATGGCCCACGCCTTCCAAATGGGTCCGGGCCCCCTGACCCCAATCACCTAAAATTATTTCGGGCCATCAAATACAACCTAAGGAACCATAGTCACCGCCCCGCCATGGCTTTTCATCGTTGTTTTTCATTTTACGGCCAAATAACTGAAATTCCCCCCGATTCCCATATTTTTGTGTGCTCTAGCCCACGCCTTCTGTGTGGGCCTGGGTCCCCCGAAACCGGATTGCCTAAAATTTTCTCAGGCCATCAAATATGACCTAAGGAAGCATATTCATCGCCCCGCCATGGTCGTTCCTCGTTGTTTTGCGTTTTACGTCCAAAAAACTAGAATTTCGCCCGATTCCCATATTTTCGTGTGCTATAAGCCCACGCCTTTCGAGTGGGTCAGGGCCCCCGGACCCCTATCGCCTAAAATTAATCAGGGCCATCAAACACGACCTAAGGAACCATAGTCACTGCCCCACCATGGCCGTTCCTCATTGTTTTGCGTTTGACGGCCAAAAAACTAGAATTCCGCCTGATTCCCATATTTTCGTGTGCTATAGCCCATGCCTTCTAAGTGGGTCCGGGCCCCCGGACCCCGATCAACTAAAAATTTTCCAGGCCATCAAATACGACCTAAGGAACCATAGTCACCGCCCTGCCATGACCGTTCCTCGTTGATTTGCGTTTTACGGCAAAAAAACTAGAATTCCGCCTGATTCCCATATATTCTTGTGCTATAGCCCACGCCTTCCGAGTGGGACCGGGCCCCCCGGACCCTGATCGCCTAAAATTTTTTCGAGCTATCAAATACGACCTAAGGAACCATAGTCACCGCCCTGCCAAGACCGTTCCTCGTTGTTTTGCTTTTTACGAACAAAAAACTAGAATTCCACCCGATTCCCAAATTTTCGTGTGCTCTAGCCCACGCCTTCCGAGTGTGCCCGGGTCCCCCGAAATCGGATTGCCTAAAAATTTTCCAGGCCATCAAATACTACCTAAGGAACCATAGTCACCGCCCTGCCATGGCCGTTCCTCATTGTTTTGCGTTTTGACGGCCAAAAAACTAAAATTACGCCCTATTCCCATATATTCGTGTGCTATAGCCCACGCCTTCCTAGTGCGTCCGGGCCCCCCGGACCCCGATCGCCTAAAATATTTTCGGGCTATCAAATACGACCTTAGGAACCATAGTCACCGCCCTGCCATGACCGTTCCTCGTTGTTTTGCTTTTTACGACCAAAAAACTAGAATTCCGTCCGATTTCCATATTTTCGTGTGCTCTAGCCCACGCTTTCTGAGTGGGCCCGGGTCCCCCGAAACCGGATTGCCTTACATTTTTGCAGGCCATCAAATACGACCTAAGGAACCATATTCACCGCCCCGCCATGGCCATTCCTCGTTGTTTTGCGTTTTACGGCCAAAAAACTAGAATTTCGCTCGATTCCCATATTTTCGTGTGCCATAGACCATGCCTTCCGAGCGGGTCCGGACCCAATGACCCCGATCGCATAAAATTATTCAGGGCCATCAAATACGACCTAAGAAACCATAGACACTGCCCCACCATGGCCGTTCCTCGTTGATTTGCGTTTGACGGCCAAAAAACTAGAATTTCGCCCGATTCCCATATATTCGTGTGCTATAGCCCACGCCTTCCGAATGGGTCCGGGCCCCCTGACCCCGATCATCTAGAATTATTCCGGGCCATCAAATATGACCTAAGGAACGATAGTCAACGTCCCGCCATGGCCGTTCCTCGTTATTTTGAGTTTTACGGCCAAAAAACTAGAATTTCGCACGATTCCCATATTTTCGTGTGCTCTAGCCCACGCCTTCCGAGTGGGCTCGGGTCCCCTGAAACCGGATTGCCTAAAATTTTTGCAGGCCATCAAATACGACCTAAGGAACCATATTCACCGCCCCGCCATGGCCGTTCCTCGTTGTTTTGCATTTTACGGCCAAAAAACTAGAATTTCGCTCTATTCCCATATTTTCGTGTGCTATATGACCACGCCTCCTGAGTGGGTCCGAGCCCCCTGACCCCGATCAACTAAAATTATTCGGGGCCATCAAATACGACCTAAGGAACAATAGTCACCGCCCCTCCATGGTCGTTCCTTATTGTTTTGTGTTTTACGGCCAATAAACTAGAATTCCGCCTGATTCCCATATTTTCGTGTGCTATAGCCCATGCCTTCTAGATGGGTCCGGGCACCCAGAACCCGATCAACTAAAAATTTTCCAGGCCATCGAATACGACCTTAGGAATCATAGTCACCGCCCCGCCATGACCGTTCCTCGTTTTTTTCCTTTTTACATCCAAAAAACTAGAATTTCGCTCGATTCACATATTTTCGTGTGCTAGCCCACACCTTCCGAGTGGGTCAAGGTCCCCCGGACCCCGATCGCCAAAAATTTATTTGGGCCATCAAATACGACTGAAGGATCCATAGTCACCGCCTCGCCATGACCGTTCCTCGTTGTTTTGCTTTTTATGACCAAAAAATAAGAATTCCGCCCGATTCCCATATTTTCGTGTGCTACCTAGCCCACACCTTCCGAGTGGGTCCGGGTCCCCCGGACCTTGATCGCCTAAAATTTATTTTGGCCATCAAATACGACCGAAAGATCCATAGTCACCGCCCCGCCATGACCGTTCCTCGTTATTTTGTTTTTTACGACCAAAAAACTAGAATTCCGCCCGATTACCATATTTTCGTGTGCTCTAGACCACGCCTTCCGCATGGGCCCGTGTCCCCCGAAAACGGATTGC
The DNA here is from genome assembly GCF_000390325.3 of Nicotiana tomentosiformis. Classification (NCBI taxonomy): domain Eukaryota; kingdom Viridiplantae; phylum Streptophyta; class Magnoliopsida; order Solanales; family Solanaceae; genus Nicotiana; species Nicotiana tomentosiformis. The sequence continues at coordinate 355,269 of NW_027174588.1, forward strand.
CTAAAATATTTCCAGGCCATCAAATACGACCTAAGGAACCATATTCACTGCCCCGCCATGGCCGTTCCTCGTTGTTTTGCGTTTTATGGCCAAAAAACTAGAATTTTGCTCGACTCCCATATTTTCGTGTGCTATAAGCCCACGCCTTCTGAGTGGGTCCGTGCCCCCGGACCCCGATGGCCTAAAATTATTCGGAGCCATCAAATACGACCTAAGGAACCATAGTCACCGCCCCTCCATGACCGTTCCACGTTTTTTTCCTTTTTACGTCCAAAACACTAGAATTTCGAGAGATTGCCATATTTTAGTAAGCTAGCCCATGCCTTCCGAGTAGGTCTGGATCCCGATCGCCTAAAATTTATTTGGGCCATCAAATACGACCTAAGGAACCATAGTCACCGCCCTGCCAAGACCGTTCCTCGTTGTTTTGCTTTTTACGAACAAAAAACTAGAATTCCGCCCGATTCCCACATTTTCGTGTGCTCTAGCCCACGCCTTCCGAGTGGGCCCGGGTCCCCCGAAATCGGATTGCCTAAAAATTTTCCAGGCCATCAAATACTACCTAAGGAACCATAGTCACCGCCCTGCCACGGCCGTTCCTCATTGTTTTGCGTTTTGACGGCCAAAAAACAAAAATTACACCCTATTCCCATATATTCGTGTGTTATAGCCCACGCCTTCCTAGTGCGTCCGGGCCCCCCGGACCCCGATCGCCTAAAATATTTTCGGGCTATCAAATACGACCTTAGGAACCATAGTCACCGCTCTGCCATGACCGTTCCTCGTTGTTTTGCTTTTTACGACCAAAAAACTAGAATTTTGTCCGATTTCCATATTTTTGTGTGCTCTAGCCCACGCTTTCCGAGTGGGCCCGGGTCCCCCGAAACCGGATTGCCTTACATTTTTGCAGGCCATCAAATACGACCTAAGGAACCATATTCACCGCCCCGCCATGGCCGTTCCTCGTTGTTTTGCGTTTTACGGCCAAAAAACTAGAATTTCGCTCGATTCCCATATTTTCGTGTGCCATAGGCCATGCCTTCCGAGCGGGTCCGGACCCAATGACCCCGATCGCATAAAATTATTCAAGGCCATCAAATACGACCTAAGGAACCATATTCACCGCCCCGCCATGGCCGTTCCTCGTTGTTTTGCTTTTTACGTCCAAAAAATTAGAATTTCTCCCGATTCCCATATTTTCGTGTTTTAGCCCACGCCTTCTGATTGGGCCCGGGTCCCCCGAAATCGGATTGCCTAATATTTTTCCAGGCCATCAAACACGACCTAAGGAACCATATTCACCGCCCCACCATGGTCATTCCTCATTATTTTGCGTTTTACGGCCAAAAGAACTAGAATTTCGCCCGATTCCCGAATTTTCGTGTGCTATAAACCCACGCCTTTCGAGTGGGTCCGGCCCCAAGGACCCCGATAGTCTAAAATTTTTCCGAGCCGTCAAATACGACCTAAGGAACCATAGTCACCGCCCCGCCATGGCCGTTACTCGTTGTTTTGCGTTTTACGGCCAAAACACTAGAATTTTGCCTGATTCCCATATTTTCGTGTGCTCTAGCCCACACCTTCCGAGTGGGTCCGGGCCCCCCAGACCCCGTTCGCCAAAAACTTTTTCGGGCCATCAAATACGACCTAAGGAACCATAGTCACAACCCGCCATGATCGTTCTTCTTTTTTGGTGTTTTACGTCCAAAAAACTATAATTTCTCCCGATTTCCATATTTTTGTGTTCTAGCCCACGCCTTCTGATTGGGCCCGGGTCCCCCGAAATCGGATTGCCTAATATTTTTCCAAGCCATCAAACACGACCTAAGGAACCATATTCACCGTCCCGCCATGGTCGTTCCTCGTTTTACGTTTTACGGACAAAAAACTAGAATTTCGCCTGATTCCCGAATTTTTGTGTGTTATAGCCCATGCCTTCCAAGTAGGTCCGGCCCCCCGGACCCCGATCGCCTAAAATTTTTCCGAACCATGAAATATGAACTAAAGAACCATAGTCACCGCCCCGCCATGGCCGTTCCACGTTCTTTTGCATTTTACGGCCAATAAACTAGAATTTCGCCCGATTCCCATATTATCGTGTGCTATCGCCCATGTCTTCCGAGTGGGTCCGGCCCCCGGACCCCAATCGCCTAAAATTTTTCTGAGCCATCAAATACGACCTAAGGAACCATAGTCATCGCCCCGCCCTGGCCGTTCCATGTTGTTTTGCATTTTACGGCCAAAAAACTAGAATATCGCCTGATTCCCATATTTTCGTGTGTTATAGGCAATGTCTTCCGAGTGGGTCCGGGCCCCCGGATCCCGATCACCCAAAATTATTCGGGGCCATCAAATACGACCTAAGGAACCATAGTCACCACCCCACCATGGCCGTTCCTCGTTGTTTTGCGTTTTACGACCAAAAAACTAGAATTCCACCCGATTCCCATATATTCGTATGCTATAGCCCATGTCTTCCGAATGGGTCCGGGCCTCCCGGACCCCGATCGCCTAAAATTTTTCTGGTCCATCAAATACGACCTAAGGAACCATAGTCATTGCCCTGCCTTAACCGTTCCTCGTTGTTTTGCTTTTTACGACCAAAAAACTTGAATTTCGCCCGATTGCCATATTTTCGTAGGCTATAGCCCACGCCTTCCAAGTGGGTCCGGCCCCCAGGACCCCGATTGCCTAAATGTTTTTCGAGCCATCAAATACGACCTAAGGAACCATAGTCACTGCCCCGCCGTGGCCGTTCCATGTTCTTTTGCATTTTACGGCCAAAAAACTAGAATTTCGCCCGATTCTCATATTTTCGTGTGCTATAACCCATGTCTTCCTAGTGGGCCATCAAATATGACCTAAGGAACCATAGTCACTGCCCCACCATGGCCGTTCCATGTTGTTTTGCATTTTACGGCCAAAAAACTAGAATTTCGCCCGATTCCCATATTTTCGTGTCTATAGCCCATGTCTTCCGAGTGGGTCCGGGCCCCCGGACACCGATCGCCTAAAATTATTCGGGGCCATCAAATACGACCTAAGGAACCATAGTCACCACCCCACCATGGCCGTTCCTCATTGTTTTGCGTTTTACGACCAAAAAACTAGAATTCCGCCTAATTCCCATATATTCGTGTGCTATAGCCCAAGCCTTCCAAGTGGGTCGGGCCCCCGGACCCCGATCGCCTAATATTTTTCCTAGCCATCAAATACGACCTAAGGAACCATAGTCACTAGCCCGCCATGGACGTTCCTCGTTGTTTTGCATTTTACGACCAAAAAACTAGAATTTCGCCTGATTCCCATATATTCGAGTGCTTGTAGCCCATGCCTTCCGAGTGGGTCTGGGCCCCTGGACCCCGATCGGCTAAAATTATTCGGGGCCATCAAATATGACCTAAGGAACCATAGTCACCGCCCCGCCATGGCCGTTCCTCGTTGTTTTGCGTTTTACGGCAAAAAAACTAGAATTCCTCCCGATTCCCATATATTCGTGTGCTATATCCCACGCGTTCCGAATGGGTCCGAGCCCCCTGACCCCGATTGCCTAAAATTATTCCAGGCCATCAAATACGACCTAAGGAACCATAGTCTCTGCCCCATCATGGCCGTTCCTCATTGTTTTGTGTTTTACGGCCAAAAAACTAGAATTTCGCCCGATTCCCATATATTCGTGTGATATAGCCCACGCCTTCCAAGTGGGTCCGGGCCCCCGGACCCGGATCACCTAAAATTATTCCGGCCATCAAATACGACCTAAGGAACTATAGTCACCACCCCTCCATGGCTGTTCCTCGTTGTTTTGCGTTTTACGGCCAAAAAACTAAAAGTTCGCCCGATTTCCATATTTTCGTGTGCTCTAGCCCACACCTTCCGAGTGAGTCCCGCCCTCCCCCCCCCCCCCGACCCTGATCGCCTAAAACTTTTTCCGAGCTATCACATACGACCTAAGGAACCATAGCCACCGCCTCGCCATGACCGTTCTTCGTTGTTTTGCTTTATACGGATAAAAAACTTAAATTTCACCCGATTGCCATATTTTCTGTGCTATAGCCCACGCCTTCCAAGTGGGACCGGGCCCCCGGACCCCGATCGCCTAAAAAATTTTCGACCCATCAAATACGACCTAAGAAACCATAGTCACTACCCCGCCATGGCCGTTCCTCATTGTTTCGCGTTTTACGAGCAAAAAACTAGAATTTCTCCGGATTCCGATATTTTCGTGTGCTATAGCCCACGCCTTCCGAGTGGGTCCGGGCGCCCGGACCCCGATCGCCTGAAATATTTTTGGGCCATCAAATACGACCGAAGGATCCATAGTCACCGCCCCGCTATGACCGTTCCTCGTTGTTTTGCTTTTTACGACCAACAAAATAGAATTCCGTCTGATTCCCATATTTTCGTGTGCTCAAGCCCATGCCTTCCGAGTGGTCCCGGGTCCCCCAAAACCGGATTGCCTTAAATATTTCAAGGCCATCAAATACGACCGAAGGAACCATATTCACCGCCCCACCATGGTCGTTCCTCGTTGTTTTGCGTTTTACTGCCAAAAAACTAGAATTTCGCCCGATTCCCATATTTTAGTGTGCTATAGCCCATGTCTTCCGAGTGGGTCCGGGCCCCCAGACACCGATCACCTAAAATTATTCAGGGCCATCAAATATGACCTAAGGAACCATAGTCACCACCCCAACATGGCTGTTCCTCGTTGTTTTGCGTTTTACGGCTAAGAAACTAGAATTCTGCCCGATTCCCATATATTCGTATGCTATAGCCCACGCCTTCCTAGTGGATCCGGGCCCCCTGGACCTCGATCGCCTGAAATATTTTTGGGCCATCAAATACAAACGAAGGATCCATAGTTACCGCCCCGCCATGACCGTTCCTCGTTGTTTTGCTTTTACAACCAAAAAACTAGAATTCCGCCCGATTCCCATATTTTCGTGTGCTCTAGCCCACGCCTTCCGAGTGGTCTCGGGTCCCCCAAAATCGGATTGCCTTGAATTTTTCAAAGCCATCAAATACGACCTAAGGAACCATATTCACCACCCTACCATGGCCGTTCCTCGTTTTGCGTTTTACTGCCAAAAAACTAGAATTTTGCCCGATTCCCATATTTTCGTATGCTATAAGCCCACGCCTTCCGAGTGGTCCGATCGCCTAAAATTATTTGGGGACATCAAATATGACCTAAAGAACCATTGTCACCGCCCCGCCAGGGCCGATCCTCGTTGTTTTGCGTTTTACGGCCAAAAAACTAGTATTCCGCGTTATTCCCATATATTCGTGTGCTAGCCCACGTCTTCCGAGTGGGTACGGGCCCCCCGGACCCCGATCGCCTAAAATTTTTCTGAGCCATCAAGTACGACCTAAGGAACCATAGTCACCTCCCCACCATGGCCGTTCCTCGTTTTTTTGCATTTTACAGCCAAAAAACTAGAATTTCGACGAATTCCCATATTTTAGTGTGCAATAGCCTATGCCTTCCGAGTGGGTCCGGGCTCCCGGACCCCGATCGCCTAAAATTAATCGGGGCCATCAAATACGACCTAAGGAACCATAGTCACCGCCCCGCCATGACCGTTCCTCGTTGTTTTGGATTTTACGGCAAAAATACTAGAATTCCGCCCGATTCCCATATTTTCGTGTGCTATAGCCCAGGTCTTCCTAGTGGGTCCGGCCCCCCGGACCCTGATCGCCTAAAATTTTTCCGAGCCATAAAATACGACCTAAGGAACCATAGTCACCGCCCCGCCGTGGCCGTTCCACGTTGTTTTGCATTTTACGGCCAAAAAACTTGAATTTCGCCCGATTCCCATATTTTCGTGTGCTATAGCCCATGTCTTCCGAATGGGTCCGGGATCACCTAAAATTATTCGGGGCCATCAAATACGACCTAAGGAACCATAGTCACCGCCCCTCCATGACCGTTCCTCGTTGCTTTGCTTTTTACGACAAAAAAAACTAGAATTTCGCCCGATAGCCATATTTTCGTGTGCTATAGCCCATGTCTTCCGAGTGGGTCCGGCCCACCGGACCCCGATCGCCTAAAATTTTTCTAAGACAATATGACCGAAGGAACCATAGTCACCGCCCGGCCGTGGCTGTTCCACGTTCTTTTGCTTTTTATGGCCAGAAAACTAGAATTTCGCCCGATTCCCATATTTTCGTGTGCTATAACCCATGTCTTCCGAGTGGGTCCGGGCCCCCGGACCCCGATCGCCTAAAATTATTAGGGGCAATCAAATACGACCTATGGAACCATAGTCACTGCCCCGCCATGGCCGTTACTCATTGTTTTGCGATTTACGGCCAAAAAACTAGAATTCCGCCCAATTCCCATATATTCGTGTGCTATAGCCCACGCCTTCCGAATTGGTCCGAGCCCCCTGACCCTGATCACCTAAAAATATTCCGGGCCATCAAATACGACCTAAGGAATCATAGTCACTGCCCCGCCATGGTCGTTCCTCGTTGTTTTGCGTTTTACGGCCAAAAAACTAGAATTTCGCGCGATTCCTATATTTTCATGTGATATAGCCCACGTCTTCCAAGTGGGTCTGGACCCCGATCGCCTAAAATTATTCAGGGCCATCAAATACGACCTAAGGAACCATAGTCACCACCCCACCATGGACATTCCACGTTGTTTTGCATTTTACGGCCAAAAAACTAGAATTTCGCCCGATTCCCATATTTTCGTGTCTATAGCCCATGTCTTCCGAGTGGGTCCGGGCCCCCGGACACCGATCGCCTAAAATTATTCGGGGCCATCAAATACGACCTAAGAAACCATAGTCACCACCCCACCATGGCCGTTCCTCATTGTTTTGTGTTTTACGACCAAAAAACTAGAATTCCGCCCGATTCCCATATATTCGTATGCTATAGCCCACACCTTCCGAGTGGATCCGGGCCCCCCGGACCGCGATCACCTAAAATGTTTCTGATCTATCAAATATGACCTAAGGAACCACAGCCACCGCCCCGCCATGACCGATCTTCGTTGTTTTGCTTTATACGGCCAAAAAACTTGAATTTCGCCTGATTGCCATATTTTCAAGTGCTATAGCCCAAGTCTTCCAAGTGGGTCAGGCCCCTGGACCCCGATCGCCTAAAATTTTTCCGAGCCATCAAATACGACCTAAGAAACCATAGTCACTGCCCCGCCATGGACGTTCCTCGTTGTTTTGCGTTATACGACCAAAAAACTAGAATTTCGCCTGATTCCCATATATTCGAGTGCTTATAGCCCATGCCTTCCGAGTGGGTCCGGGCCCCCGGACCCCGATCGGCTAAAATTATTAGGGGCCATCAAATATGACCTAAGGAACCATAGTCACTGCCCCGCCATGGCCGTTCCACGTTGTTTTGCGTTTTATGGCAAAAAAACTAGAATTCCGCCCGATTCCCATATATTCGTGTGTTATAGCCCACGCGTTCCAAATGGGTCCGAGCCCCCTGACCCCGATCGCCTAAAATTATTCCGGGCCATCAAATACGACCTAAGGAACCATAGTCTCCGCCCCGTCATGGCCGTTCCTCATTGTTTTGTGTTTTACGACCAAAAAACTAGAATTCCGCCCGTTTCCCATATTTTCGTGTGATATAGCCCACGCCTTCCAAGTGGTTCAAGGCCCCCGGACCCCGATCGCCTAAAATTATTTCGGGCCTTCAAATACGACCTAAGGAACTATAGTCACCACCCCGCCATGGCCGTTCCTCGTTGTTTTGCATTTTACGACCCAAAAACTAGAATTTCGCCCGATTCCCATATTTTCGTGTGCTTATAGCACATGTCTTATGAATGGGTCCGGGCCCCCGGACCCCGATCGCCTAAAATTATTCGGGGCCATCAAATACGACCTAAGGAACCATAGTCACCACCCCGCCATAACCGTTCCTCGTTGTTTTCCTTTTTACGACCAAAAAACTAGAATTTCGCCGGATTGCCATATTTTCGTGTGCTCTAGCCCACGCCTTCCAAGTGGGTCTGGACCCCGATCGCCTAAAAATTTTTCGAGCCATCAAATACAAACTATGGAACCATAGTCACCGCCCCGCCGTGGCCGTTCCACGTTCTTTTGCATTTTACGGCCAAAAAACTAGAATTTCGCCCGATTCCCACATTTTCTTGTGCTATAGCCCATTTTTCCGAGTGGGTCCGGGCCCCCGGACCCCGATCGCCTAAAATTATTCTGTGCCATAAAATATGACCTAAGGAACCATAGTCTCTGCCCCGTCATGGCCGTTCCTCATTGTTTTGTGTTTTACGGCCAAAAAACTAGAATTTCGCCCGATTCCTATATTTTCGTGTGATATAGCCCACGCCTTCCGAATGGGTCCTAGCCTCCTGACCCCGATCGCCTAAAATTATTCCGGGCCATCAAATATAACCTAAGGAACTATAGCCACCGCCCTGCCATGGCCGTTCCTCGTTGTTTTGCGTTTTACGGCCAAAAAACTAGAATTTCGCCCGATTCTCATATTTTCGTGTTCTATAGCCCATGTCTTATGAATGGGTCCGGGCCCCCGGACCCCGATTGCCTAAAATTATTCGGGGCCATAAAATATGACCTAAGGAACCATAGTCACTGCCCTGCCATGGGCGTTCCTCGTTGTTTTGCATTTTACGGCAAAAGTACTAGAATTCCGCCCGATTCCCATATATTCGTGTGCTATTGCCCACGCCTTCCGAATGGGTCCTAGCCCCCTGACCACGATCGCCTAAAATTATTCCGGGCCATCAAATACGACCTAAGGAGCCATAGTCACCGCCCCTCCATGGCCGTTCCTCGTTGTTTTTCATTTTACGGCCAAAAAACTAGAATTTCCCCCGATTCCCATATTTTTGTGTGCTCTAGCCCACGCCTTCCGTGTGGGCCCGGGTCCCCCGAAACCAGATTGCCTAAAATTTTCTCAGGCCATCAAATACGACCTAAGGAACCATAGTCACCACCCTACCATGAACGTTCCTCGTTGATTTGCGTTTTACGGCAAAAAAACTAGAATTCCGCCCGATTCCCATATATTCTTGTGCTATAGCCCACGCCTTCCGAGTGGGACCGGACCCCCGGACCCCGATCGCCTAAACTTTTTCCGAGCTATCAAATACGACCTAAGGAACCATAGCAACCGCCCCGCCATAATCGTTCTTCGTTGTTTTGCTTTATACGGCAAAAAACTTGAATTTCGTCCGATTGCCATATTTTAGTGTGCTATAGCCCACGCCTTCCAAGTGGGACCGGGCCCCCGGACCCCGATCGCCTAAAATTTTTCCGACCCATCAAATACGACCTAAGGAACCATAGTCACTGCCCCGCCATGGCCGTTCCTCATTGTTTTGTGTTTAACGAGCAAAAAACTAGAATTTCTCCGGATTCCCATATTTTCGTGTGCTATAGCCCACGCAACCGAGTGGGTCCGGGCCACCGGACCCCGATCGCCTGAAATTATTCCGGGCCATCAAATACGACCTAAGGAACCATAGTCACCACCCCTCCATGGCCGTTCCTCATTGTTTTGCGTTTGACGGCAAAAAAACTAGAATTCTGCCTTATTCCGATATTTTCGTGTGCTATAGCCCACGCCTTCTAAGTGGGTCCGGGCCCCCGGACCCCGATCAACTAAAATTTTTCCAGGCCATCAAATACGACCTAAGGAACCATAGTCACCGCCCTGCCATGACCGTTCCTCGTTGATTTGCGTTTTACGACAAAAAAATAGAATTCCGCCTGATTCCCATATATTCTTGTACTATAGCCCACGCCTTCCGAGTGGGACCGGGCCCCCCGGACCCCGATCGCCTAAAATTTTTCCGACCCATCAAATACAACCTAAGGAACCATAGTCACTGCCCCGCCATGGCCATTCCTCATTGTTTTGTGTTTTACGAGCAATAAACTAGAATTTCTCCGGATTCCCATATTTTCGTGTGCTATAGCCCACGCCTTCCGAGTGGGTCCGGGCCCTCGGACCCCGATCACCTGAAATTATTCCAGGCCATCAAATACGACCTAAGGAACCATAGTCACCGCCCCGCCATGGCCGTTCCTCGTTGTTTTGCATTTTACGACCAAAAAACTAGAATTCCGCCCGATTCCCATATATTCGTGTGCTATGGCCCACGCCTTCCGAATGGCTCCGGGCCCCCTGACCCCAATCACCTAAAATTATTCCGGGCCATAAAATACGACCTAAGGAACTATAGTCACCGCCCCTCCATGGCCGTTCCTCGTTGTTTTTCATTTTACGGCCAAACAACTAGAATTCCCCCCGATTCCCATATTTTTGTGTGCTCTAGCCCACGCCTTCCGTGTGGGCCCGGGTCACCCAAAACCGGATTGCCTAAAATTTTCTCATGCCATCAAATATGACCTAAGGAACCATATTCATCGCCCCGCCATGGTCGTTCCTCGTTGTTTTGCGTTTTACGTCCAAAAAACTAGATTTTCGCCCGATTCCCATATTTTCGTGTGCTATAAGCCCACACCTTTTGAGTGGGTCAGGGCCCCTGACTCCGATCGCCTAAAATTATTCTGGGCCATCACATACGACCTAAGGAACTATAGTCACCACCCCGCCATGGCCGTTCCTCGTTGTTTTGCATTTTACGGCCAAAAAAACTAAAATTTCGCTTGATTCCTATATTTTCGTGTGCTCAAGCCCACACCTTCCGAGTGAGTCCGGGCCCATCGGACCCTGATCGCCTAAAAAATTTTCGGGTCATAAAATACGACCTAAGGAACCATAGTCATAACCCGCCATGATCGTTCTTCTTTTTTGGTGTTTTACGGCCAAAAAACTCGAATTCCACCCGATTCCCATATATTCGTGTGTTATAGCCCACGTCTTCTGAATGGGTCCGAGCCCCCTTACCCCGATCGCCTAAAATTATAACGGGCCATCAAATACGACCTAAGAAACCATTTTCACTGCCCCGCCATGACCGTTCTTCGTTGTTTTGCATTCTACGGCCAAAACACAAGAATTCCGCCCGATTCCCATATATTCGTGTGCGATGGCCCACGCCTTCCGAATGGGTCCGGGCCCCCTGACCCCAATCACCTAAAATTATTCCGGGCCATCAAATACGACCTAAGGAACCATAGTCACCGCCTTGCCATGGCCGTTCCTCGTTGTTTTTCATTTTACAGCCAAAAAACTAGAATTTCCCCCGATTCCCATATTTTTGTGTGCTCTAGCCCACGCCTTCCGTGTGGGCCCGGGTCCCCCGAAACCGGATTGCCTAAAATTTTTTCAGGCCATCAAATACGACCTAAGGAACCATAGTCACCGCCCTACCATGACCGTTCCTCGTTGATTTGCATTTTACGGCAAAAAAACTAGAATTCCGCCTGATTCCCATATATTCTTGTGCTATAGCCCACGCCTTCTGAGTGGGACCGGACCCCCGGACCCCGATCGCCTGAACGTTTTTCGAGCTATCAAATACGACCTAAGGAACTGTAGCCACTGCCCCGCCATAACCGTTCTTCGTTGTTTTGCTTTATACGGCAAAAAACTTGAATTTCGTCCGATTGCCATATTTTAGTGTGCTATAGCCCACGCCTTCCAAGTGGGACCGGGCCCCCGGACCCCGATCGCCAAAAATTTTTCCGACCCATCAAATACGACCTAAGGAACCATAGTCACTGCCCCGCCATGGCCGTTCCTCATTGTTTTGTGTTTTACGAGCAAAAAACTAGAATTTCTCCGGATTCCCATATTTTCGTGTGCTATAGCCCACGCCTTCCGAGTGGGTCCAGGCCCCCGGACCCCGATCGCCTGAAATTATTTCGGGCCATCAAATACGACCTAAGGAACCATAGTCACCGCCCCTCCATGGCCGTTCCTCATTGTTTTGCGTTTGACGGCGAAAAAACTAGAATTCTGCCTGATTCCGATATTTTCGTGTGCTATAGCCCACACCTTCTAAGTGGGTCCGGGCCCCCGGACCCCGATCAACTAAAAATTTTCCAGGCTATCAAATACGACCTAAGGAACCATAGTCACCGCCCTGCCATGACCGTTCCTCGTTGATTTGCATTTTACGGCAAAAAAATAGAATTCCGCCTGATTCCCATATATTCTTGTACTATAGCCCACGCCTTCCGAGTGGGACCGGGCACCCCGGACCCCGATTGCCTAAACTTTTTCCAAGCTATCAAATACGACCTAAGGAACAATAGCCACCGCCCCGCCATGACCGTTCTTCGTAGTTTTGCTTTATACGGCCAAAAAACTTGAATTTTGCCCGATTGCCATATTTTCGTGTGCTATAGCTGCACGCCTTCCAAGTGGGACTGGGCCCCCGGACCCCGATCGCCTAAAAATTTTCCGACCCATCAAATATGACCTAAGGAACCATAGTCACTACCCCGCCATGGCCGTTCCTCATTGTTTTGCGTTTTACGAGCAAAAAACTAGAATTTCTCCGGATTCCCATATTTTCGTGTTCTATAGCCCACGCCTTCCGAGTGGGTCCGGGCGCCCGGACCCCGATCGCCTGAAATATTTTTGGGCCATCAAATACGACCAAAGGACCCACAGTCACCGCCCCGCTATGATTGTTCCTCGTTGTTTTGCTTTTTACGACCAACAAAATAGAATTCCGTCCGATTCCCATATTTTCGTGTGCTCAAGCCCATGCCTTCTGAGTGGTCCCGGGTCCCCCAAAACCGGATTGCCTTAAATATTTCAAGGCCATCAAATACGACCGAAGGAACCATATTCACTTCCCCGCCATGGTCGTTCCTCGTTGTTTTGCGTTTTACTGCCAAAAAACTAGAATTTCGCCCGATTCCCATATTTTGGTGTGCTATAGCCCTTGTCTTCCGAGTGGGTCCGGGCCCCCAGACACCGATTGCCTAAAATTATTCAGGGCCATCAAATATGACCTAAGGAACCATAGTCACCGCCCCACCATGGCCGTTCCTCGTTGTTTTTCATTTTACGGCCAAAAAACTGAAATTCCCCCCGATTCCCATATTTTTGTGTGCTCTAGCCCACGCCTTCTGTGTGGGCCCGGGTTCCCCGAAACCGGATTGCCTAAAATTTTCTCAGGCCATCAAATACGACCTAAGGAACCATATTCATCGCCCCGCCATGGCCGTTCCTCGTTGTTTTGCATTTTATGTTTAAAAAACTAGAATATCGCCCGATTCCCATATTTTCGTGTGCTATAGCCCACGCCTTCCGAGTGGGTCCGGGCCCCCGGACCCCGATCGCCTGAAATTATTCCGGGCCATCAAATACGACCTAAGGAACCATAGTCACCACCCCTCCATGGCCGTTCCTCATTGTTTTGCATTTTACGGCAAAAAAACTAAAATTCCGCCCGATTCCCATATATTCTTGTGCTATAGCCCACGCCTTCCGAGTGGGACAGGGCCCCCCGGACCCCGATCGCCTAAACCTTTTCCGAGCTATCAAATACGACCTAAGGAATAGCCACAGCCCCGCCATGACTGTTCTTCATTGTTTTGCTTTATACAGCCAAAAAACTTGAATTTCGCCCGATTGCCATAGTTTCGTGTGCTATAGCCCATGCCTTCCAAGTGGGACCGGGCCCCCGGACCCCGATCGCCTAAAATTTTTCCGACCCATCAAATACGACCTAAGGAACCATAGTCACTACCGCGCCATGGCCGTTCCTCATTGTTTTGCGTTTTACGAGCAAAAAACTAGAATTTCTCCGGATTCCCATATTTTCGTGTGCTATAGCCCACGCCTTCCGAGTGGGTCCGGGCACCCCGACCCCTATCGCCTAAAATTATTCCAGGCCATCAAATACGACCTAAGGAACCATAGTCACCGCCCCACCATGGCCGTTCCTCGTTGTTTTTCATTTTACGGCCACAAAACTAGAATTTCTCCCGATTCCCATATTTTTGTGTGCTCTAGCCCACGCCTTCCGTGTGGGCCCGAGTCCCCCGAAACCGGATTGCCTAAAATTTTCTCAGGCCATCAAATACGACCTAAGGAAGCATATTCATCGCCCCGCCATGGTCGTTCCTCGTTGTTTTGCGTTTTACGTCCAAAAAACTAGAATTTCGCCCGATTCCCATATTTTCGTGTGCTATAAGCCCACGCCTTTCGAGTGGGTCAGGGGCCCCGGACCCCTATCGCCTAAAATTAATCGGGGCCATCAAACACGACCTAAGGAACCATAGTCACCACCCCACCATGGTCGTTCCTCATTGTTTTGCGTTTGACGGCCAAAAAACTAGAATTCCGCCTGATTCCCATATTTTCGTGTGCTATAGCCCATGCCTTCTAAGTGGGTCCGGGCCCCCGGACCCCGATCAACTAAAAATTTTCCAGGCCATCAAATACGATCTAAGGAACCATAGTCACCGCCCTGCCATGACCGTTCCTCGTTGATTTGCGTTTTACGGCGAAAAAACTAGAATTCCGCCTGATTCCCATATATTCTTGTGCTATAGCCCACGCCTTCCCAGTGGGACCGGGCCCATTCGGACCCCGATCGCCTAAACGTTTTCCGAGCTATCACATACGACCTAAGGAACCATAGCCACCGCCCCGCCATGACCGTTCTTCGTTGTTTTGCTTTATACGGCCCAAAAACTTGAATTTCACCCAATTGCCATATTTTCTACGCTATAGCCCACGCCTTCCAAGTGTGACCGGGCCCCCGGACCCCGATCGCCTAAAATTTTTCCGACCCATCAAATATGACTTAAGGAACCATAGTCACTACCCCGCCATGGCCGTTCCTCATTGTTTTGCGTTTTACGAGCAAAAAACTAGAATTTCTCCGGTTTCCCATATTTTCGTGTTCTATAGCCCACACCTTCCGAGTGGGTCCGGGCACCCGCACCCCGATCGCCTGAAATATTTTTGGGGCATCAAATACGACCAAAGGATCCACAGTCACCGCCCCGCTATGACCGTTCCTCATTGTTTTGCTTTTTACGACCAACAAAATAGAATTCCGTCCGATTCCCATATTTTCGTGTGCTCAAGCCCATACCTTCCGAGTGGTCCCGGGTCCCCCAAAACCGGATTGCCTTAAATATTTCAAGGCCATCAAATACGACCGAAGGAACCATATTCACTTCCCCGCCATGGTCGTTCCTCGTTGTTTTGCGTTTTACTGCCAAAAAACTAGAATTTCGCCCGATTCCCATATTTTGGTGTGCTATAGCCCTTGTCTTCTGAGTGGGTCCGGGCCCCCAGACACCGATCACCTAAAATTATTCAGGGCCATCAAATATGACCTAAGGAACCATAGTCACTGCCCCACCATGGCCGTTCCTCGTTGTTTTGCGTTTTACGGCCAAGAAACTAGAATTATGCCCGATTCCCATATATTCGTATGGTATAGCCCACGCCTTCCTAGTGGATCCGGGCCCCCCGGACCCCGATCGCCTGAAATATTTATGGGCCATCAAATACAAACGAACAATCTATAGTTACCGCCCCGCCATGACCGTTCCTCGTTGTTTTGCTTTTTACGACCAAAAAACTTGAATTTCACCCGATTGCCATATTTTCGTGTGCTATAGCCCACGCCTTCCATGTGGGACCGGGCCCCCGGACCCCGATCGCCTAAAATTTTTCCGACCCATCAAATACGACCTAAGGAACCATAGTCACTGCCCCGCCATGGCCGTTCCTCATTGTTTTGCATTTTACGAGCAAAAAACTAGAATTTCACCGGATTCCCATATTTTCGTGTGCTATAGCCCACGCCTTCCGAGTGGGTCCGGGCCCCCAGACCCCGATCGCCTAAAATTCTTCCGGGCCATCAAATACGACCTAAGGAGCCATAGTCACCACCCTGCCATGTCCGTTCCTCATTGTTTTGCATTTTACGGCCAAAAAACTAGAATTCCGCCCGATTCCCATATATTCGTGTGCTATGGACCACGCCTTCCGAATGGGTCCGGGCCCCTTGACCCCAATCACCTAAAATTATTCCGGGCCATCAAATACGACCTAAGGAACCATAGTCACCGCCCTGCCATGGCCGTTCCTCGTTGTTTTTCATTTTACGGCCAAAAAACTAGAATTTCCCCCGATTCCCATATTTTTGTGTGCTCTAGCCCACGCCTTCCGTGTGGGCCCGGGTTCCCCGAAACCGGATTGCCTAAAATTTTCTTAGGCCATCAAATATGACCTAAGGAACCATATTCATCGCCCCACCATGGTCGTTCCTCGTTGTTTTGCGTTTTACGTCCAAAAAACTAGAATTTCACCTGATTCCCATATTTTCGTGTGCTATAAGCCCACGCCTTCTGAGTGGTTCAGGGGCCCCTGACTCTGATCGCCTAAAATTATTCCGGGCCATCAAATACGACCTAAGGAACCATAGTCACCACCCTGCCATGTCCGTTCCTCATTGTTTTGCATTTTACGGCCAAAAAACTAGAATTCCGCCCGATTCCCATATATTCGTGTGCTATGGACCACGCCTTCCGAATGGGTCCGGGCCCCTTGACCCCAATCACCTAAAATTATTCCGAGCCATCAAATACGACCTAAGGAACCATAGTCACCGCCCTGCCATGGCCGTTCCTCGTTGTTTTTCATTTTACGGCCAAAAAACTAGAATTTCCCCCGATTCCCATATTTTTGTGTGCTCTAGCCCACGCCTTCCGTGTGGGCCCGGGTTCCCCGAAACCGGATTGCCTAAAATTTTCTCAGGCCATCAAATATGACCTAAGGACCCATATTCATCGCCCCACCATGGTCATTCCTCGTTGTTTTGCGTTTTACGTCCAAAAAACTAGAATTTCACCTGATTCCCATATTTTCGTGTGCTATAAGCCCACGCCTTCTGAGTGGTTCAGGGGCCCCTGACTCTGATCGCCTAAAATTATTCCGGGCCATCAAATACGACCTAAGGAACCATAGTCACCACCCTGCCATGTTCGTTCCTCATTGTTTTGCATTTTACGGCCAAAAAACTAGAATTCCGCCCGATTCCCATATATTCGTGTGCTATGGACCACGCCTTCCGAATGGGTCCGGGCCCCTTGACCCCAATCACCTAAAATTATTCCGGGCCATCAAATACGACCTAAGGAACCATAGTCACCGCCCTGCCATGGCCGTTCCTCGTTGTTTTTCATTTTACGGCCAAAAAACTAGAATTTCCCCCGATTCCCATATTTTTGTGTGCTCTAGCCCACGCCTTCCGTGTGGGCCCGGGTTCCCCGAAACCGGATTGCCTAAAATTTTCTCAGGCCATCAAATATGACCTAAGGACCCATATTCATCGCCCCACCATGGTCATTCCTCGTTGTTTTGCGTTTTACGTCCAAAAAACTAGAATTTCACCTGATTCCCATATTTTCGTGTGCTATAAGCCCACGCCTTCTGAGTGGTTCAGGGGCCCCTGACTCTGATCGCCTAAAATTATTCCGGGCCATCACATACGACCTAAGGAACCATAGTCACCACCCCGCCATGTCCGTTCCTCATTGTTTTGCATTTTACGGCCAAAAAAACTAAAATTTCGCCTGATTCCCATATTTTCATGTGCTCTAGCCCACACCTTCCGAGTGAGTCCGGGCCCACCGGACCCTGATCGCCTATAAATTTTTCAGGTCATCAAATACGACCTATGGAACCATAGTCACAACCCACCATGATCGTTCTTCTTTTTTGCTGTTTTACGGCCAAAAAACTAGAATTCCGCCCGATTCTCATATATTCGTGTGCTATAGCCCACGTCTTCCGAATGGGTCCGAGCCCCCTTACCCCGATTACCTAAAATTATTCCGGGCCATTAAATACGACCTAAGGAACCATTGTCACCGCCCCGCCATGGCTGTTCCTCGTTGTTTTGCGTTTTACGGCCAAAAAACAAGAATTCCGCCTCATTCCCATATATTTGTGTGCTATGGCCCACGCCTTCCAAATGGGTCCGGGCCCCCTGACCCCAATCACCTAAAATTATTTCGGGCCATCAAATACAACCTAAGGAACCATAGTCACCGCCCCGCCATGGCCGTTCCTCGTTGTTTTTCATTTTACGGCCAAATAACTGAAATTCCCCCCGATTCCCATATTTTTGTGTGCTCTAGCCCACGCCTTCTGTGTGGGCCCGGGTCCCCCGAAACCGGATTGCCTAAAATTTTCTCAGGCCATCAAATACGACCTAAGGAACCATATTCATCGCCCCTCCATGGCCGTTCCTCGTTGTTTTGCGTTTTACGTCCAAAAAATTAGAATATCGCCCGATTCCCATATTTTCATGTGCTATAAGCCCACGCCTTCCTAGTGGGTCAGAGCCCCCAGACCCCGATCGCCTAAAATTATTCGGGGCCATCAAATATGACCTAAGAAACCATAGTCACCGCCCCTCCATGGCCGTTCCTCATTGTTTTGCGTTTGACGGCCAAAAACTAGAATTCCGCCTGATACCCATATTTTCGTGTGCTATAGCCCACGCCTTCTAAGTGGGTCCGGGCCCCCGGACCCCGATCAACTAAAAATTTTCCAGGCCATCAAATACGACCTAAGGAACCATAGTCACCGCCCTGCCATGACCATTCCTCGTTGATTTGCGTTTTACGGCAAAAAAACTAAAATTCCGCCCGATTCCCATATATTCTTGTGCTATAGCCCACGCCTTCCGAGTGGGACGGGGCCCCCGGACCCTGATCGCCTAAACTTTTTCCGAGCTATCAAATACGACCTAAGGAACCATAGCCACCACCCCGCCATGACCGTTCTTCGTTGTTTTGCTTTATACGGCCAAAAAACTTGAATTTCGCCCGACTGCAATATTTTCGTGTGCTATAATAGCCCACGCCTTCCAAATGGGACCGGGCCCCCGGACCCCGATCGCCTAAAATTTTTCCGACCCATCAAATACGACCTAAGGAACCATAGTCACTGCCCCGCCATGGCCGTTCCTCAATGTTTTGCGTTTTACGAGCAAAAAACTAGAATTTCTCCGGATTCAGATATTTTCGTGTGCTATAGCCCACGCCTTCCGAGTGGGTCCGGGCCCCCGGACCCCGATCGCCTAAAATTATTCCAGGCCATCAAATACGACCTAAGGAACCATAGTCACTGCCCCGCCATGGCCGTTCCTCATTGTTTTGCATTTTAAGGCCAAAAAACTAGAATTCCGCCCGATTCCCATATATTCGTGTGCTATGGCCCACGCCTTCCGAATGGGTCCGGGCCCCTTGACCCCAATCACCTAAAATTATTCCGGGCCATCAAATACGACCTAAGGAACCATAGTCACCGCCCTGCCATGGCCGTTCCTCGTTGTTTTTCATTTTACGGCCAAAAAACTAGAATTTCCCCTGATTCCCATATTTTTGTGTACTCTAGCCCACGCCTACCATGTGGGCCCGGGTCCCCTGAAACCGGATTGCCTAAAATTTTCTCAGGCCATCAAATATGACCTAAGGAACCATATTCATCACCCCACCATGGTCGTTCCTCGTTGTTTTGCGTTTTACATCCAAAAAACTAGAATTTCGCCCGATTCCCATATTTTCGTCTGCTATAAGCCCACGCCTTCTGAGTGGTTCAGGGGCCCCTGACTCTGATCGCCTAAAATTATTTCGGCCATCACATACGACCTAAGGAACTATAGTCACCTCCCCGCCATGGCTGTTCCTCGTTGTTTTGCATTTTACGGCCAAAAAAACTAAAATTTCGCCTGATTCCCATATTTTCATGTGCTCTAGCCCACACCATCCGAGTGAGTCCGAGCCCACCGGGCCCTGATCGCCTAAAAATTTTTCAGGTCATCAAATACGACCTAAGGAACCATAGTCACAACCCACGATGATCGTTCTTCTTTTTTGCTGTTTTACGGCCAAAAAACTAGAATTCCGCCCGATTCCCATATATTCGTGTGCTATAGCCCACGTCTTCCGAATGGATCCGAGCCCCCTCACCCCGATTACCTAAAATTATTCCGGGCCATTAAATATGACCTAAGGAACCATTGTCACCGCCCCTCCATGGCCGTTCCTCGTTGTTTTGCGTTTTACGGCCAAAAAACAAGAATTCCGCCTCATTCCCATATATTCGTGTGCTATGGCCCACGCCTTCCAAATGGGTCCGGGCCCCCTGACCCCAATCACCTAAAATTACTCCGGGCCATCAAATACAACCTAAGGAACCATAGTCACCGCCCCGCCATGGCCGTTCCTCGTTGTTTTTCATTTTACGGCCAAAAAATTGAAATTCCCCCCGATTCCCATATTTTTGTGTGCTCTAGCCCACGCCTTCTGTGTGGGCCCGGGTCCCCCGAAACCGGATTGCCTAAAATTTTCTCAGGCCATCAAATACGACCTAAGGAACATATTTATCGCCCCGCCATGGCCGTTCCTCGTTGTTTTGCATTTTACGTCCAAAAAACTAGAATATCGCCCGATTCCCATATTTTCGTGTGCTATAAGCCCACGCCTTCCTAGTGGGTCAGAGCCCCCAGACCCCGATCGCCTAAAATTATTCGGGGCCATCAAATATGACCTAAGAAACCATAGTCACCGCCCCTCATGGCCGTTCCTCATTGTTTTGCGTTTGACGGCCAAAAAACTAGAATTTCGCCTGATACCCATATTTTCGTGTGCTATAGCCCACGCCTTCTAAGTGGGTCCCGGCCCCCGGACCCCGATCAACTAAAAATTTTCCAAGCCATCAAATACGACCTAAGGAACCATAGTCACCGCCCTGCCATGACCGTTCCTCGTTGATTTGCGTTTTACGGCAAAAAAACTAAAATTCCGCCCGATTCCCATATATTCTTGTGCTATAGCCCACGCCTTCCGAGTGGGACCGGGCCCCCCGGACCCTGATTGCCTAAACTTTTTTCGAGCTATCAAATACGACCTAAGGAACCATAGCCACCGCCCCGCCATGACCGTTCTTCGTTGTTTTGCTTTATACGGCCAAAAAACTTGAATTTCGCCCGATTGCCATATTTTCGTGTGCTATAGCCCACGCCTTACAAGTGGGACCGGGCCCCCGGACCCCGATCGCCTAAAATTTTTCCGACCCATCAAATACGACCTAAGGAACCATAGTCACTGCCCCGCCAAGGCCGTTCCTCATTGTTTTGCGATTTACGAGCAAAAAACTAGAATTTCTCCGGAATCAGATATTTTCGTATGCTATAGCCCACGCCTTCCGAGTGGGTCCGGGCCCCCGGACCCCGATCGCCTAAAATTATTCCAGGCCATCAAATACGACCTAAGGAACCATAGTCACCGCCCCGCCATGGCCGTTCCTCGTTGTTTTTCATTTTACGGCCGCAAAACTAGAATTTCTCCCAATTCCCATATTTTTGTGTGCTCTAGCCCACGCCTTCTGTGTGGGCCCGGGTCCCCCGAAATCGGATTGCCTAAAATTTTCTCAGGCCATCAAATACAACCTAAGGAAGCATATTCATCGCCCCGCCATGGTCGTTCCTCGTTGTTTTGCGTCTTACGTCCAAAAAACTAGAATTTCGCCCGATTCCCATATTTTCGTGTGCTATAAGCCCATGCCTTCCGAGTGGGTCAGGGCCCCCGGACCCCTATCGCCTAAAATTAATCGGGGCCATCAAACATGACCTAAGGAACCATAGTCACCGCCCCTCCATGGCCGTTCCTCATTGTTTTGCGTTTGACGGCCAAAAAACTAGAATTCCGCCTGATTCCCATATTTTCGTGTGCTATAGCCCACGCCTTCTAAGTGGGTCCGGGCCCCCGGATCCCGATCGCCTAAAATTATTCCGAGCCATCAAATATGACCTAAGGAACCATAGTCACCACCCCAACATGGCCGTTCCTCGTTGTTTTGCGTTTTACGGCCAAAAAACTAGAATTCCGCCCGATTCCCATATATTCGTATGCTATAGCCCATGCCTTCCGAGTGGATGCGGGCCCCCCCGACCGCGATCGCCTAAAATATTTCCGGGCTATCACATACGACCTAAGGAACCACAGCCATCACCCCGCCATAACCGTTCTTCGTTGTTTTGCTTTATACGGCCAAAAAACTTGAATTTCGCTCGATTGCCATATTTTCATGTGCTATAGCCCAAGCCTTCCAACTGGTCCGGGACCCTGGACCCCGATCGCCTAAAATTTTCCGAGCCATCAAATACGACCTAAGGAACCATAGTCGCTGCCCCACCATGGACGTTACTCGTTGTTTTGCTATTTAGAACCAAAAAACTAGAATTTTGCCTGATTCCCATAAGTCCGTGTGCTATAGCCCACACCTTCCGAGTTGGTCCGGGCCCCCCGAACCCCGATCGCCTGAAATATTTTTGGGCCATCAAATACGACCGAAGGATCCATAGTCACCGCCCCACCAGGACCGTTCCTCGTTGGTTTGCTTTTTACGACCAAAAAAATAAAATTCCGTCTGATTCCCATATTTTCGTGTGCTCTAGCCCATGCCTTCCGAGTGGTCCCGGGTCCCCCAAACCGGATTGCCTTAAATTTTTCAAGGCCATAAAATACGACCTAAGGAACCATATTCACCGCCCCGCCATGGTCGTTCCTCGTTGTTTTGCATTTTATTGCCAAAAAACTAGAATTTCGCCCGATTCCCATATTTTCGTGTGCTATAGCCCATGTCTTCCGAGTGGGTCCGGGACCCCGGACACCGATCGCCTAAAATTATTTAGGGCCATCATATATGACCTAAGGAACCATAGGCACCGCCCCACCATGGCCGTTCCTCGTTGTTTTGCGTTTTACGGCCAAAAAACTAGAATTCCGCCCGATTCCCATGTATTCGTATGCTATTGCCCACGCCTTCCTAGTGGATCCGGGCCCCCCGGACCCCGATCGCCCGAAATATTTTTGGGCCATCAAATACAAACGAAGTATCCATAGTTACCGCCCTGCCATGACCGTTCCTTGTTGTTTTGCTTTTTACAACCAAAAAACTAGAATTCCGCCCGATTCCCATATTTTCGTGTGCTCTAGACCACGCCTTCCGAGTGGTCCCGGGTCCTCCAAAATCGGATTGCCTTAAATTTTTCAAAGCCATCAAATACGACCTAAGGAACCATATTCACCGCCCCGCCATGGCCGTTCCTCGTTGTTTTGCGTTTTACTGCCAAAAAATTAGAATTTCGCCCAATTCCCATATTTTCGTGTGCTATAAGCCCACGCCTTCCTAGTGGGTCCGGGTCACCGGACCCCGATCGCCTAAAATTATTCGGGGATATCAAATACGACCTAAAGAACCATAGTCACCGCCCCGCCAGGACCGATCCTCGTTGTTTTGCGTTTAACGGCCAAAAAACTAGAATTCCGCGTGATTTTCATATATTCGTGTGCTAGCCCACGTGTTCCGAGGGGTCCGGGCCCCCGGACCCCGATCGCCTAAAATTTTTCTGAGCCATCAAATACTACCTAAGGAACCATAGTCACCTCTCCGCCATGGCCATTCCTCGTTGTTTTGCATTTTACAGCCAAAAAACTAGAATTTTAACGAATTCCAATATTTTCGTGTGCAATAGCCTATGCCTTCCGAGTGGGTCCGGGCTCCCGGACCCCAATCGCCTAAATTTAATCGGGGCCATCAAATACGACCTAAGGAACCATAGTCAACGCCCCGCCATGGCCGTTCCTTGTTGTTTTGCATTTTACGGCAAAAAAACTACAATTCCGCCCGATTCCCATATTTTCATGTGCTATAGCCCATGCCTTCCGAGTGGGTCTGGGCCCCCGGACCCCGATCGCCTAAAATTATTCCGGGCCATCAAATACGACCTAAGGAACCATAGTCACCACCCCGCCATGGCCGTTCCTCGTTGTTTTGCGTTTTATGGTCAAAAAACTAGAATTCCGCCCGATTCCCATATATTCGTATGTTATAGCCCACGCCTTCCAAGTGGATCCGGGCCCCCCGAACCGCGATCGCCTAAAATATTTCCGGGCTATCACATACGACCTAAGGAACCACAGTCACCGCCCAGCCATGACCGTTCTTCGTTGTTTTGCTTTATACGGACAAAAAACTTTAATTTAGCCCGATTGCCATATTTTCATGTGCTATAGCCCAAGCCTTCCAAGTGGGCCGGGCCCCCGGACCCCGATCGCCTAAAAGTTTTCCGAGCCATCAAATACGACCTAAGGAACCATAGTCGCTGCCCCACCATGGACGTTCCTCATTGTTTTGCGTTTTACGACCAAAAAAAAAGAATTTCGCCCAATTTCCATATATTCGTGTGCTAGCCCACGTCCTCCGAGCGGGTCCGAGCCCCCAGACCTCGATCACCTAAAATTATTCGGGGCCATCAAATACGACCTAAAGCACCAAAGTCACCGCCCCGCCATGGCCATTCCTCGTTGTTTTGCATTTTACGGCCAAAAAACTAGAATTCCGCCCGATTCCCATATATTCGTATGCTATATCCTACGCCTTCCGAGTGGTTCCGGGCCCCCCGGACCGCAATCGCCTAAAAATGTTCTGGTCTATCAAATACGACCAAAGGAACCACAGCCACCGCCCCGCCATGACCGTTCTTCGTTGTTTTGCTTTATACGGCCAAAAAACTTAAATTTCGCCCGATTTCCATATTTTCGTGTGCTATAGCCCAAGCCTTCCAAGTGGGTCGGGCCCCCGGACCCCGATCACCTAAAATTTTCCGAGCCATCAAATATGACCTAAGGAACCATAGTCACTGCCATGCCATGGACGTTCCTTGTTGTTTTGCGTTTTACGACCAAAAAACTAGAATTTCGCCTGATTCCCATATATTCGTGTGCTATAGCCCACGCCTTTCGAGTGGGTCCGGGCCCCCCGGACACCGACCGCCTAAAATTATTTCGGGCCATCAAATACGACCTAAGGAACCATAGTCACCGCCCCTCCGTGGCCGTTTCTCGTTGATTTGCGTTTTACGGCCAAAAAACTAGAATTCCGCCTAATTCCCATATATTCGTGTTCTATGGCCCATGCCTTCCTAGTGGGTCCGAGTTCCGGGCTATTAAATACGACCTAAGGAAACATAGTCACTGCCTCGCCCTGATCGTTCCTCGTTGTTTTGCTTTTTACGAACAAAAAACTAGAATTCCTCCCGATTCCCATATTTTCGTGTATTCTAGCACATGCCTTCCGAGTGGTCACGGGTCCCCCAAAACCGGATTGCCTTAAATTTTTTAAGGCCATCAAATACGACCTAAGGAACCATATTCACCGCCCTGCCGAGGCCGCTCCTCGTTGTTTTGTGTGTTACAGCCAAAAAACTAGAATTTCGCCCGATTCCCATATATTCGTGCTATAGCCAACGCCTTCCGAGTGGATCCGGGCCGCCCGGACCCCGATCGCCTAAAATTATTAGGGGCCATCAAATACGACCTAAGGAACCATAGTCATCGCCCTGTCATGGCCGTTCCTCGTTGTTTTGCGTTTTACGGCCAAAAAACTTGAATTCCGCCCGATTCCCAATATTCGTGAGCTATAGCCCACACCTTCCGAATGGGTCCGAGCACCCTAACCCCGATCACCTAAAATTATTACGTGCCATAAAATATGACCTAAGGAACCATAGTCACCACCTCGCCCTTGCCGTTCCTCGTTGTTTGGCGTTTTACGTCCAAAAAACTAGAATTCCGCCCAATTCCATAAATTTTCGTGTGATATAGCCCACGCCTTCCAAGTGGGTCTGGGCCCCCAGACTCCGATCGCCTAAAATTATTCGGGGCCATCAAATACGACCAAAGGAACCATAGTCACTGCCCTGCCATGGCCATTCCTCGTTATTTTGCGTTTTACGGCCAAAAAACTAGAATTCCTCCTGATTCCCATATATTCGTGTGCTATAGCCCACGCCTTCCTAGTGGGTCCGGGTTCCGGGCTATCAAATACGACCTAAGGAACCATAGTCACCACCCTGCCATGACCGTTCGTCGTTGTTTTGCTTTTTACAACCAAAAAACTAGAATTTTGCCCGATTCCCATATTTTCGTGTGCTCTAGCACATGCCTTCCGAGTGGTCACGGGTCCCCCAAAACCGGATTGCCTTCAATTTTTCAAGGCCATCAAATACGACCTAAGGAACCATAGTCACCGCCCCGCCGTGGCCGTTCCACGTTGTTTTGCATTTTACGGCCAAAAAACAAGAATTTCGCCCGATTCCCATAATTTCATGTGCTATAGCCCATGTCCTCCGAGTGGGTCCGGGCCCCCAAACCCCGATCTCCTAAAATTATTCGAGGCCATCACATACTACCTGAGGAACCATAGTCACCACCCCGCCATGGCCGTTCCTCGTTGTTTTGCGTTTTATGGCCAAAACACTAGAATTCCGCCCGATTCCCATATGTTAGTATGCTATAGCCCACGCCTTTCGAGTGGATCCGGGCCCCCCGGACCGCAATCGCCTAAAATATTTCCGGGCTATCACATACGACCTAAGGAACCACAGTCACTGCCCCTCCATGACCGTTCTTCGTTGTTTTGCTTTATACGGCCAAAAAATTTCAATTTCGCCCGATTGCCATATTTTCATGTGCTATAGCCCAAGCCTTCCAAGTGGGCCAGGCCCCCGGACCCCGATCGCCTAAAATTTTTCCGAGTCATCAAATATGACCTAATGAACCATAGTCGCTGCCCCACCATGGACGTTCCTTATTGTTTTGCGTTTTACGACCAAAAAATAAGAATTTCGCCCAATTCCCATATATTCGTGTGCTAGCCCACGTCCTCCGAGCGGGTCCGAGCCCCCAGACCCCGATCACCTAAAATTATTCGGGGCCATCAAATACGACCTAAGGAACCATAGTCACCGCTCCGCCATGGCCGTTCCTCGTTGTTTTGCGTTTTACGGCCAAAAAACTAGAATTCCGCCCGATTCCCATATATTCGTATGCTATATCCCACGCCTTCCGAGTGGATCCGGGCCCCCCGGACCGCAATCGCCTAAAAATGTTCTGGTCTATCAAATACGACCAAAGGAACCACAGCCACCGCCCCGCCATGACCGTTCTTCGTTGTTTTGCTTTATACGGCCAAAAAACTTGATGTTCGCCCGATTTCCATATTTTCGTGTGCTATAGCCCAAGCCTTCCAAGTGGGTCGGGCCCCCGGACCCCGATCACCTAAAATTTTCCGAGCCATCAAATATGACCTAAGGAACCATAGTCACTGCCATGCCATGGACGTTCCTTGTTGTTTTGCGTTTTACGACCAAAAAACTAGAATTTCGCCTGATTCCCATATATTCGTGTGCTATAGCCCACGCCTTTCGAGTGGGTCCGGGCCCCCCGGACACCGACCGCCTAAAATTATTTCGGGCCATCAAATACGACCTAAGGAACCATAGTCACCGCCCCTCCGTGGCCGTTTCTCGTTGATTTGCGTTTTACGGCCAAAAAACTAGAATTCCGCCTAATTCCCATATATTCGTGTTCTATGGCCCATGCCTTCCTAGTGGGTCCGAGTTCCGGGCTATTAAATACGACCTAAGGAAACATAGTCACTGCCTCGCCCTGATCGTTCCTCGTTGTTTTGCTTTTTACGAACAAAAAACTAGAATTCCTCCCGATTCCCATATTTTCGTGTATTCTAGCACATGCCTTCCGAGTGGTCACGGGTCCCCCAAAACCGGATTGCCTTAAATTTTTTAAGGCCATCAAAAACGACCTAAGGAACCATATTCACCGCCCCGCCGAGGCCGTTCCTCGTTGTTTTGTGTGTTACGGCCAAAAAACTAGAATTTCGCCCGATTCCCATATATTCGTATGCTATAGCCAACGCCTTCCGAGTGGATCCAGGCCGCCCGGACCCCGATCGCCTAAAATTATTAGGGGCCATCAAATACGACCTAAGGAACCATAGTCACCGCCCCGTCATGTCCGTTCCTCGTTGTTTTGCGTTTTACGGCCAAAAAACTAGAATTCCGCCCGATTCCCAATATTCGTGAGCTATAGCCCACACCTTCCGAATGGGTCCGAGCACCCTAACCCCGATGGCCTAAAATTATTACGGGCCATCAAATATGACCTAAGGAACCATAGTCACCGCCTCGCCCTTGCCGTTCCTCGTTGTTTTGCATTTTACGTCCAAAAAACTAGAATTCCGCCCAATTCCCATATTTTCGTGTGATATATAGCCCACGCCTTCCAAGTGGGTCCGGGCCCCCGGACCCCGATCGCCTAAAATTATTCGGGGCCATCAAATACGACCAAAGGAACCATAGTCACTGCCCTGTCATGGCCATTCCTCGTTATTTTGCGTTTTACGGCCAAAAAACTAGAATTCCTCCTGATTCCCATATATTCGTGTGCTATGGCCCACGCCTTCCAAGTGGGTCTGGGTTCCGAGCTATCAAATACGACCTTTGGAACCATAGTCACCGCCCCGCCATGACCGTTCGTCGTTGATTTGCTTTTTACAACCAAAAAACTAGAATTTTGCCCGATTCCCATATTTTCGTGTGCTCTAGCACATGCCTTCCGAGTGGTCACGGGTCCCCCAAAACCGGATTGCCTTCAATTTTTCAAGGCCATCAAATACGACCTAAGGAACCATAGTCACCGCCCCGCCGTGGCCGTTCCACGTTGTTTTGCATTTTACGGCCAAAAAACAAGAATTTCGCGCGAGTCCCATATTTTCGTGTGCTATAGCCCATGTCCTCCGAGTGGGTCCGGGCCCCCGGACCCCGATCGCCTAAAATTATTCGAGGCCATCACATACAACCTAAGGAACCATAGTCACCGCCCAGCCATGGCCGTTCCTCGTTGTTTTGCATTTTACGGCCAAAAAACTAGAATTTCGCGTGATTCCCATATATTTTTGTGTGCTCTAGCCCACGCCTTCCGTGTGGGCCCGGGTCCCCCGAGACCGGATTGCCTAAAATTTTCTCAGGCCATCAAATACGACCTAAGGAACCATATTCACCCCCCCGCCATGGTCGTTCCTCGTTGTTTTGCGTTTTACGGACAAAAAACTAGAATTTCGCCTGATTCCCATATATTCGTGTGCTATAAGCACACGCCTTCCGAGTGGGTCAGGGCCTCCGGACCCCGATCACCTAAAATTAATCGGGGACATCAAATACGACCTAAGGAACCATAGTCACCTCCCCGCCATGGCCGTTCCTCGTTGTTTTGCTTTTTACGGACAAAAAACTAGAATTTCGCCTGATTCCCATATATTCGTGTGCTATAAGCACACGCCTTCCGAGTGGGTCAGGGCCTCCGGACCCCGATCGCCTAAAATTAATCGGGGACATCAAATACGACCTAAGGAACCATAGTCACCTCCCCACTATGGCCGTTCCTCGTTATTTCGCATTTTACGGCCAAAAGACTAGAATTCCGCGTGATTCCCATATATTCGTGTGCTAGCCCACGCCTTCCGAGTGGGTCCGGGCTCCCCGAACCCCGATCGCCTAAAATTATTCAGGGCCATCAAATACGACCTAAGGAACCATAGTCACCACCCCACCATGGCCATTCCTCGTTGTTTTGCGTTTCACGACCAAAAAACTAGAATTTCGCCCAATTCCCATATGTCCGTGTGCTATAGCCCACATCTTCCGAGATGGTCCGGGCTCCCTAGACCCCGATCGCCTAAAATTTATTTGGGCCATCAAATACGACTGAAGGATCCATAGTCAGTGCTCTGCCATGACCGTTCCTCGTTGTTTTGCTTTTTACCACCAAAAAACTAGAATTCCGCCTGATTCCCATATTTTCGTGTGCTCTAGCCCATGCCTTTCGAGTGGTCCCGGGTCCCTCAAAACCGGAATGCCTTAAATTTTTCAAGGCCATCAAATACAACCTAAGAACCATATTCACCGCCCTGCCATGGTCGTTCCTTGTTGTTTTGCATTTTACGGACAAAAAACAATAATTTCGCCCGATTCACATATATTCGTATGCTATAGCCCACGCCTTCCGAGTGGATCCGGGCCCCCTTGACTGCGATCGCCTAAAATATTTCAGGGCTATCACATACGACCTAAGGAACCACAACCACCGCCCCGCCATGACCGTTCTTCGTTGTTTTGCTTTATACGGCCAAAAAACTTGAATTTCGCCTGATTGCCATATTTTCATGTGCTATAACCCAAGCCTTCCAAGTGGGTCGGGCCCCCGGACCCCGATCGCCTAAAATTTCTCCGAGCCATCAAGTACGACCTAAGGAACCATAGTCACTGCCCCGCCATGGACGTTCCTCGTTGTTTTGCGTTTTACTACCAAAAAACTAGAATTTTGCCCGATTCCCATATGTCCGTGTGCTATAGCCCACACCTTCCGAGTTGGTCCGGGCTCCCTAGACCCTGATCGCCTAAAATTTATTTCGGCCACCAAATACGATCGAAGGATCCATAGTCAGCGCCCCGCCATGACCGTTCCTCGTTGTTTTTCTTTTTACGACCAAAAAACTAGAATTCCGCCTGATTCCCATATTTTCGTGTGCTCTAGCCCATGCCTTCCGAGTGGTCCCGGGTCCCCCAAAACCGGATTGCCCTAAATTTTTCAAGGCCATCAAATACAACCTAAGGAACCATATTCACCGCCCCGCCATGGCCGTTCTTCGTTGTTTTGCGTTTTACGGACAAAAAACTAGAATTTCGCCCGATTCCCATATATTCATATGCTATAGCCCACGCCTTTTGAGTGGATCCGGGCCCCTTTGACCACGATCGCCTAAAATATTTCCGGGCTATCACATACGACCTAAGGAACCACAGCCACTGCCCCGCCATGACCGTTCTTCGTTGTTTTGATTTATACGGCCAAAAAACTTGAATTTCGCCCGATTGCCATATTTTCATGTGCTATAGCCCAAGCCTTCCAAGTGGGTCGGGCACCCGGACCCCGATCGCCTAAAAATTTTCCGAGCCATCAAATACGACCTAAGGAACCATAGTCACTGCCCCGCCATGGACGTTCCTTGTTGTTTTGCATTTTACGAGCAAAAAACTAGAATTTCGCCCGATTCCCATATGTCCGTGTGCTATAGCCCACACCTTCCGAGTTGGTCCGGGATCCCCTGACCCCGATCCCCTAAAATTTATTTGGGCCATGATATACGACCGATCGATCCATAGTCACCGCCCCGCCATGACCGTTCCTTGTTGTTTTTCTTTTTACGACCAAAAAACTAGAATTCCGCCCGATTCCCATATTTTCGTGTGCTCTAGCCCATGCCTTCCGAGTGGTCCCGGGTCCTCCAAAACCGGATTGCCTTAAATTTTTCAAGGCCATCAAATACGACCTAAGGAACCATAGTAACCACCCCGCCATGGCCGTTCCTCGTTGTTTTTGCGTTTTACGGCCAAAAAACTAGAATTCCGCCCGATTCCCAAATATTCGTATGCTATAGCCCACGCCTTCCGAGTGGATCCGGCCCCCCCGGACCGTGATCGCCTAAAATATTTCCGGGCTATCACAAACGACCTAAGGAACCACAGCTACCGCCCCGCCATGACCGTTCTTCATTGTTTTGCTTTATACGGCCAAAAAACTTGAATTTCGCCCGATTGTCATATTTTCATGTGCTATAGCCCAAGCCTTCCAAGTGGGTCGGGCACCCGGACCCCGATCGCCTAAAATTTTTCCGAGCCATCAAATACAAGCTAAGGAACCATAGTCACTACCCCGCCATGGACGTTCCTCGTTGTTTTGCATTTTACGAACAAAAAACTAGAATTTCGCCCGATTCCCATATGTCCGTGTGCTATAGCCCACATCTTCCGAGATGGTCCGGGCTCCCTAGACCCCGATCGCCTAAAATTTATTTGGGCCATCAAATACGACTGAAGGATCCATAGTCAGCGCTCTTCCATGACCGTTCCTCGTTGTTTTGCTTTTTACCACCAAAAAACTAGAATTCCGCCTGATTCCCATATTTTCGTGTGCTCTAGCCCATGCCTTTCGAGTGGTCCCGGGTCCCTGAAAACCGGATTGCCTTAAATTTTTTAAGGCCATAAAATACAACCTAAGGAACCATATTCACCGCACCGCCATGGTCGTTCCTCGTTGTTTTGCATTTTACGGACAAAAAACAATAATTTCGCCCGATTCCCATATATTCGTATGCTATAGCCCACGCCTTCCGAGTGGATCCGGGCCCCCTTGACCGCGATCGCCTAAAATATTTCAGGGCTATCACATACGACCTAAGGAACCACAACCACCGCCCCGCCATGACCGTTCTTCGTTTTTTTGCTTTATACGGCCAAAAAACTTGAATTTCGCCTGATTGCCATATTTTCATGTGCTATAGCCCAAGCCTTCCAAGTGGGTCGGGCCCCCGGGCCCCGATCGCCTAAAAGTTTTCCGAGCCATCAAATACGACCTAAGTAACCATAGTCACCGCCCCACCATGGCCGTTCCTCATTGTTTTGCTTTTTACGACCAAAAAACTAGAATTCCGCCCGATTCCCATATATTCGTGTGCTCTAGCCCATGCCTTCCGAGTGGTCCCGGGTCCCCCAAAATCGGATTGCCTTAAATTTTTTGAGGCCATCAAATATGACCTAAGGAACCATATTCACCGCCCCGCCATGGCCGTTCCTCGTTGTTTTGCGTTTTACGGACAAAAAACTAGAATTTCGCCTGATTCCTATATTTTCGTGTGCTATAAGCACACGCCTTCCGAGTGGGTCCGGGCCTCAGGACCCCGATCACCTAAAATTAATCGGGGACATCAAATACGACCTAAGGAACCATAGTCACCACCCCGCCATGGCCGTTCCTCGTTGTTTTGCATTTTACGGCCAAAAAACTAGAGTTCCGCGTGATTCCCATATATTCGTGTGCTAGCCCAAGCCTTCCGAGTGGGTCCGGGCTCCCCGGACCCCGATCACCTAAAATTATTTTGAGCCATCAAATACGACCTAAGGAACGATAGTCACCTACCCTTCGTGGCCGTTCCTCGTCTTTTTGCATTTTATAGCCAAAAAACTAGAATTTCGCCGAATTCCCATATTTTCGTGTGTTATAGCCTATGCCTTCCGAGTGGGTCCGGGCTTCCGGACCTCGATCGTCTAAAATTAATTGGGGCCATCAAATACGACCTAAGGAACCATAGTCACCGCCCCGCCATGGCCGTTCCTCGTTGTTTTGCGTTTAACGGCAAAACAACTAGAATTCCGCCCGATTCCCATATTTTCATTTGCTAAAGCCCATGCCTTCCGAATAGGTCCGAGCCCCCTGACCCCAATCGCATAAAATTATTCCGGGCCATCAAATACGACCTAAGGAACCATAGTCACCACCCCGCCATGGCCATTCCTCATTGTTTTGCGTGTTACGGCCAAAAAACTAGAATTCCGCCCGATTCCCATATTTTCATGTGATATAGCCCATGCCTTCCAAGTGGGTCCGGGCCCCCCGGACCGCGATCGCCTAAAATATTACCGGGCTATCACATACGACCTAAGGAACCACAGCCACCGCCCCGCCATGACCATTCTTCGTTGTTTTGCTTTATACGGCCAAAAAACTTGAATTTCGACCGATTGCCATATTTTCATGTGCTATAGCCCAAGCCTTCCAAGTGGGTCAGGTCCCCGGACCCTGATCGCCTAAAAATTTTCCGAGCCATAAAATACGACCTAAGGAACCATAGTCACTGCCCCGCCATGGACGTTCCTCGTTGTTTGGCATTTTACGAACAAAAAACTAGAATTTCGCCCGATTCCCATATGTCCGTGTGCTATAGCCCACACCTTACGAGTTGGTCCGGGCTCCCCAGACCCCGATCGCCTAAAATTTATTTGGGCCATCAAATACGACCGAAGGATCCATTGTCACCACCCCGCCATGACCGTTCCTCGTTGTTTTGCTTTTTAAGACCAAAAAACTAGAATTCCGCCCGATTCCCATATTTTCGTGTGCTCTAGCCCATGCCTTCCGAGTGGTCCCGGATCCCCCAAAATCGAATTGCCTTAAATTTTTCAAGGCCATCAAATACGACCTAAGGAACCATATTCACCGCCCCGCCATGGGCGTTCCTCATTGTTTTGCGTTTTACGGCCAAAAAATTAGAATTTTGCCTGATTCCCATATTTTCGTGTGCTATAAGCCGACGCCTTCCGAGTGGATCCGGGCCCCCTAACCGCGATCGCCTAAAATATTTCCGGGCCATCACATACGACCTAAGGAACCATAGCCACCGCCCCGCCATGACCGTTCTTCGTTGCTTTGCTTTATACGGCCAAAAAACTTGAATTTTGCTCGATTGTCATATTTTGATGTGCTATAGCCCAAGCCTTCCAAGTGGGTCGGGCCCCCGGACCCCGATTGCCTAAAAATTTTCTGAGACATCAAATACGACCTAAGGAACCATAGTCACTGCCCCGCCATGGACGTTCCTCGTTGTTTTGCATTTTACGACCAAAAAACTAGAATTTCACCGGATTCTCATATTTTCGTGTGCTATAGACTGTGCCTTCCGAGTGGGTCTGGGCCCCCGGACCCCGATCACCTAAAATTATTCGGGGCAATCAAATATGACCTAAGGAACCATAGTCACCACCCCGCCTTGGCCGTTCCTCGTAGTTATGCATCTTACGGCCAAAAAACTAGAACTCCACCCGATTTCCATATATTCATGTGCTATAACCCACGCCTTCCGAGTGAGTCCAGGCCCCCCCGACCCCGATAGCCTAAAATCTTTCTAAGCCATCAAATACGACCTAAGGAACCATAGTGACCACCCCGCCGTGTCCGTTCCTCGTTGTTTTGCATTTTACGGCCAAAAAACTAGAATTTCACCGGATTCTCATATTTTCGTGTGCTATAGCCTATGCCTTCCGAGTGGGTCCGGGCCCCCGGACCCCGATCGCCTAAAATTATTCGGGGATATCAAATACGACCTAAGGAACCATAGTCACCTCCCCTCCATGGCCGTTCCTCGTTGTTTTGCGTTTTACGGCCAAAAAATAGAATTCCTCCCATTTCCCATATATTCGTGTGCGCCCACGCCTTCCGTGTGGGTTCGGGCCCACGGACCCTGATCGCCTAAAATTATTCTGGGTCATCAAATACGACCTAAGGAACCATAGACACCTCCCCACCATGGCCGTTCCTCGTTGTTTTGCGTTTTACGGCAAAAAAACTAGAATTTCTCCTGATTTCCATATTTTCGTGTGCTATAGCCCACGCCTTCTAAGTGGGTCGGGGGCCCCGGACCCAGATCGCCTAAAATTATTCGGGGCCATAAAAAATGACCTAAGGAACCATAGACACCGCCCCGCCATGGCCGTTCCTCGTTGTTTTGCGTTTTACGGCAAAAAAACTAGAATTCCGCCTAATTCCCATATTTTCATGTGCTCTAGCCCACGCCTTCCGAGTGGGACCGGGTCCCCCGAAACCGGATTGCCTAAAATTTTTCCAGGCCATCAAATACGACCTAAGGAACCATATTCACCGCCCCGCCATGGCCGTTCCTTGTTGTTTTGCGTTTTACGGCCAAAAAATTAGAATTTTGCCTGATTCCCATATTTTCGTGTGCTATAAGCCCACGCCTTCCGACTGGGTCCGGACCCCCGAACCTCGATCGCCTAAAATTATTCGGGGCCATCTAATACGACCTAAGGAACCATAGTCACCGCCCCGCCTTGGCCGTTCCTCGTTGTTATGCATTTTACGGCCAAAAAACTAGAATTCCACCCGATTTCCATATATTCGTGTGCTATAACCTACGCCTTCCGAGTGGGTCCGGGCCCCCCGGACCTCGATCACCTAAAATCTTTCTAAGCCATCAAATACGACCTAAGGAACCATATTCACCACTCCGCCATGTCCGTTCCTCGTTGTTTTGCATTTTAAGGCCAAAAAACTAGAATTTCGCCGGATTGCCATATTTTCGTGTGCTATAGCCTATGCCTTCCGAGTGGGTCCGGGCCCCCGGACCCCGATCGCCTAAAATTATTTGGGGCAATCAAATACGACCAAAGGAACCATAGACACCTCCCCGCCATGGCCGTTCCTCGTTGTAATGCGTTTTACGGCCAAAAAACTAGAATTCCTCCCATTGCCCATATATTCGTGTGCGCCCACGCCTTCCAAGTGGGTTCGGGGCCACGGACCCTGATCGCCTAAAATTATTCTAGGTCATCAAATACGACCTAAGGAACCATAGTCACCTCCCCGCCATGGCCGTTCCTCGTTATTTTGCGTTTTACGGCAAAAAAACTAGAATTTCTCCCGATTTCTATATTTTCGTGTGCTATAGCCCACGCCTTTTAAGTGGGTCCGGGGCCCCGCACCCTGATCGCCTAAAATTATTCGGGGCCATCAAAAACGACCTAAGGAACCATAGACACCGCCCCGCCATGGCCGTTCCTCGTTGTTTTGCGTTTTACGGCAAAAAAACTAGAATTCCGCGTGGGTGCGGCCCCCCGGATCCTGATCACCTAAAATGTTTCTGAGCCATCAAATATGACCTAAGGAACCATAGTCCCCGCCCCTCCATAGTCATTCCTCGTTATTTTTCCTGTGCTATAGCCCACGCCTTCCTAGTTGGTCCGGGCCCCCCTAACCCTGATCGCCTAAAATTTTTTCGGGCTATCAAATATGACCTAAAGAACCATAGTCACCGCCCAGCCATGACCGTTGCTCGTTCTTTTGCTTTTTACGAACAAAAAATTAGAATTCCGCCCGATTCTCATATTTTCGTGTACTCTAGCCCACGCCTTTCGAGTGGGCCCGGGTTGCCCGAAACCAGATTGCCTTACATTTTTCCAGGCCATCAAATACGACCTAAGGAATCATAGTCACCGCCCCGCCATGGCCGTTCCTCATTGTTTTGCGTTTTACGGCTATAAAATTAGAATTCCTCCCAATTCCCATATTTTCGTGTGCTATAGCCCACGCCTTTCGAGTGGGTCCGGGCCCCCGGACCCCGATCAACTAAAATTATTCGGGGCCATCAAATACGACCTAAGGAACTATAGTCACTGCCCTGCCTTGGCCGTTCCTCGTTGTTTTGCGTTTTACGGCCAAAAAACTAGAATTCCGCCCGATTCCTATATATTCTTGTGCACGCCTTCGGTGTGAGTTCGGGGGGCCCGGACCCCGATCGCCTAAAATTATTCCGGGCCATCAAATACGACCTAAGGAACCATAGTCACCGCCCCGCCATGGCCGTTCCTCGTTGTTTTGCGTTTTATGGCCAAAAAACTAGAATTCTGCCGGATTCCCATATATTCGTGTGTTATAGCCCACGCCTTGCGAGTGGGTCCGGGCCTACAGACCCCGATCACCTAAAATTATTCAGGGTCATCAAATACGGCCTAAGGAACCATAGTCACCGCCCAGCCTTGGCCGTTCCTCGTTGTTTTGCGTTTTACGGCCAAAAAACTAGAATTCCGCCTGATTCCTATATATTCGTGTGCTATAGCCCACGCCTTCCGAGTGGGTTCGGGACCCCCGGACCCCGATCGCCTAAAATTATTCCGGGCCATCAAATACGAAATAAGGAACAATAGTCACCGCCCCGCTATGACCATTCCTCATTTTTTTCCTTTTTACAGTCAAAAAACTAGAATTTCGCGCGATAGCCATATTTTCGTGAGCTATAGACCATGAATTCCGAGTGGGTCTGGGCCCCAATCACCTAAAATTGATTTGGGCCATCAAATACGACCTAAGGAACCATAGTCACCGCCCCACCATGACTGTTCCTCGTTGTTTTGCTTTTTAGGACTAAAAAACTAGAATTCCGCCCGATTCCCATATTTTCGTGTGCAGAGCCCACGCCTTCCGAGTGGGCCCGGGTCCCCCGAAATCGGATTGCCTAACATTTTTCCAAACCATCAAATACGATCTAAGGAACCATAGTCACCGCCCCTCCATGACCGTTCCTCGTTGTTTTGCATTTTACGGCCAAAAAACTAAAATTCCGCACGATTCCCATATATTCGTGTGCTATAGACCACGTCTTCTTAGTGGGTCCGGGCACCCCGGACCTTGATCGCCTAAAATTATTCGGGGCCATCAAATATGAACTAAGGAACCATAGTCACTGCCCCACCATGGCCGTTCCTCGTTTTTATGCGTTTTACGGCCAAAAAACTAAATTCCGCCTGATTCCCATATATTCATGTGCTATAGCCCACGCCTTCCGAGTGGGTCCGGGCCCCCGGTCCCCGATCGCCTAAAATTATTCGGGGCCATCAAATACGACCTAAGGAACCATAGTCACCACCCCGCCATGACCGTTCCTCGTTGTTTTGCTTTTTACGACCAAAAAATAAGAATTCCGCCGGATTCCCATATTTTCGTGTGCTCTAGCCCACACCTTCCGAGTGGGTCCAGGCCCCCCGGACCCCGATCGCCTAAAATTTATTTGGGCCATCAAATACGATCGAAGGATCCATAGTCACCGCCCCGCCATGACCGTTCCTCTTTTTTTGCTTTTTACGACCAAAAAACTAGAATTCCGCCCAATTCCCATATTTTCGTGTGCTCTAGCCCACGCCTTCCGAGTGGGACCGGGTCCCCCGAAACCGGATTGCCTAAAAATTTTCCAGGCCATCAAATATGACCTAAGGAACCATATTCACTGCCCCGCAATGGCCGTTCCTCGTTGTTTTGCGTTTTATGGCCAAAAAATTAGACTTTTGCCTGATTCCCATATTTTCGTGTGCTATACGCCCACGCCTTCCGACTGGGTCCGGACCCCCGAACTTCGATTGCCTAAAATTATTCGGGGCCTTCAAATACGACCTAAGGAACCATAGTCACTGCCCCGCCTTGGCCGTTCCTCATTGTTATGCATTTTACGGCTAAAACACTAGAATTCCACCCGATTTCCATATATTCGTGTGCTATAACCCACGCCTTCCGAGTAGGTCCGGGCCCCCCGGACCCCGATCGCCTAAAATCTTTCTAAGCCATCAAATACGACCTAAGGAACCATAGTCACCACCCCGCCGTGTCCGTTCCTCGTTGTTTTGCATTTTACGGCCAAAAAACTAGAATTTCGCCGGATTCCCATATTTTTGTGTGCTATAGCCTATGCCTTTCGAGTGGGTCCGGGCCCCCGGACCCCGATCGCCTAAATCTATTCGGGGAAATCAAATACGACTTAAGGAACCATAGTCACCTCCCCGCCATGGCCGTTCCTCGTTGTTTTGCATTTTACGGCCAAAAAACTAGAATTCCTCCCATTTCTCATATATTCGTGTGCGCCCACACCTTCTGAGTGGGTTCGGGCCCACGGACCCTGATCGCCTAAAATTATTCTGGGTCATCCAATACGACCTAAGGAACCATAGACACTGCCCCGCCATGGCCGTTCCTCGTTGTTTTGCGTTTTACGGCAAAAGAACTAGAATTTCTCCTAATTTGTATATTTTCGTGTGCTATAGCCCACGCCTTCTTAGTGGGTCCGGGGCCCCGGACCCTAATCGCCTAAAATTATTCCGGGCCATCAAAAATGACCTAAGGAACCATAGACACCGCCCCGTCATGGGCGTTCCTCGTTGTTTTGCGTTTTACGGCAAACAAACTAGAATTCCGCGCGATTCCCTTATATTCTGTGTTATACCCCACGCCTTCCGAGTGGGTCCGGCCCCCCGGACCCCGATCGCCTAAAATTTTTCTGAGCCATCAAATATGACCTAAGGAACCATAGTCCCTGCCCCTCCATGGCCGTTCCTCGTTGTTTTTCGTGTGCTATAGCCCACGCCTTCCTAATGGGTCCGGGCCCCCGTGACCCTTATTGCCTAAATTTTTTTCAGGCTATCAAATACGACCTAAGGAACCATAGTCACCGCCCAGCCATGATCGTTCCTCGTTTTTTTTCTTTTTACGACCAAAAAATTTGAATTCCGCCCGATTTTCATATTTTCGTGTACTCTAGCCCATGCCTTTTGAGTGGGCCCGGGTTCCCCGAAACAAGATTGCCTAACATTTTTCCAGGCCATCAAATACGACCTAAGGAACCATAGTCACCGCCCCGCCATGGCCGTTCCTCGTTGTTTTGCGTTTTACGGCCATAAAACTAGAATTCCTCCTGATTCCCATATTTTCATGTGCTATAGCCCACGCCTTTCGAGTGGGTCCGGGCCCCTGGACCCCGATCGCCTAAAATTATTCGGGGCCATCAAATACGACCTAAGGAACCATAGTCACCTCCCCACCATGATCGTTCCTCGTTGTTTTGCGTTTTACAGCCAGAAAACTAAAATTCCGCCCGATTCCCATATATTCGTGTGCTATAGCACACGCCTTCCGAGTGGGTCCGGACCCCCGGACCCCGATCGCCTAAAATTATTCTGGTCCATCAAATTTGACCTAAGGATCCATAGTCACCGCCCCGCCTTGGCCGTTCCTCATTGTTTTGCGTTTTACGGCCAAAAAACTAGAATTTCGCCCGATTCCTATATATTCGTGTGCACGCCTTCCGAGTGGGTCCAGGGGGCCCGGACCCCGATCGCCTAAAATTATTTCGGGCCATCAAATACGACCTAAGGAACCATAGTCACCACCCCGCCATGGCCGTTCCTCGTTGTTTTGCGTTTTATGGCCAAAAAACTAGAATTTCGCCGGATTCCCATATATTCGTGTGTTAGCCCACGCCTTGCGAGTGGGTCCGGGCCCACGGACCCCGATCGCCTAAAATTATTCAGGGTCATCAAATACGACCTAAGGAACCATAGTCACCGCCCAGCCTTGGCCGTTCCTCGTTGTTTTGCGTTTTACGACCATAAAACTAGAATTCCACCCGATTCCCATATTTTCGTGTACTCTAGCCCATGCCTTCCGAGTGGGCCCGGGTCCCCCGAAACCAGATTGCCTAACATTTTTCCAGGCCATCAAATACGATCTAAGGAACCATAGTCACCGCCCGCCATGGCCGTTCCCCCTTGTTTTGCATTTTACGGATAAAAAACTAGAATTCCGCCCAATTTCTATATATTCGTGTGCTATAGCCCACGTCTTCCGAGTGGGTCCGGGGGACCCAGACCTCAATCGCCTAAAATTATTCCGGGCCATCAAATACGACCTAAGGAACCATAGTCACTGCCTCGCCTTGGCCGTTCCTCGTTGTTTTGCGTTTTACGGCCAAAAAATTAGAATTCCGCCCGATTCCCATATATTCGTGTGCTATAGCCCATGCCTTCCCAGTGTTTCGGGCTATCAAATACGACCTAAGGAATCATAGTCACCACCCCGCCATGACCGTTCCTCGTTGTTTTGCTTTTTATGACCAAAAAACTAGAATTCCGCCCGATTCCCATATTTTCGTGTACTCTAGCCCACGCCTTCCGTGTGGGCCCGGGTCCCCTGAAACCAGATTGCCTAACATTTTTCCAGGCCATCAAATATGACCTAAGGAACCATAGTCACCGTCCCTCTATGGCCGTTCCTCGTTGTTTTTGCGTTTTACGGCCAAAAAACTAGAATTTCGCCCGATACATATATATTCGTGTGCACGCCTTCCGAGTGGGTCCAGGGGGCCCGAACCCTGATCGTCTAAAATTATTCCGGGCCATCAAATATGACCTAAAGAACCATAGTCACCGCCCCGCCATGGCCGTTCCTCGTTGTTTTGCATTTTACGGCCAAAAAACATGAATACCGCCGGATTCCCATATATTCGTGTGTTATAGCCCATGCATTGCGAGTGGTTCCTGGCCCATGGACCCCGATCACCTAAAATTATTCAGGGTCATCAAATATGACCTAAGGAACCATAGTCACCGCCCGCCATGGCCGTTCCCCGTTGTTTTGCATTTTACGGCCAAAAAACTAGAATTTCGCCTGATTCCTATATATTCGTGTGCTATAGCCCATGCCTTCCGAATGGGTTCGGGCCCCCCGGACCCCGATTGCCTCAAATTATTCCGGGCGATCAAATACGACCTAAGGAACCATAGTCACCGCCCTGCCATGGCCGTTCCTCATTGTTTTGCGTTTTACGGCCAAAAAACTAGAATTCCGCCCGATTTCTATATATTCGTGTGCTATAGCCCACGCCTTCCTAGTCGGTCCGGGCCTCCCGGACCTTGATCGCCTAAAATTATTCTTGGCCATCAAATACGACCTTAGGAACCATAGTCACCGCCCCGCCACGGCCGTTCCTCATTGTTATGCGTTTTACGGCCAAAAAACTAGAATTCCGCCCGATTTCCATATATTCGTGTGCTACAGAGCACGCCTTCCGAGTGGG
The DNA here is from genome assembly GCF_000390325.3 of Nicotiana tomentosiformis. Taxonomy (NCBI): domain Eukaryota; kingdom Viridiplantae; phylum Streptophyta; class Magnoliopsida; order Solanales; family Solanaceae; genus Nicotiana; species Nicotiana tomentosiformis. The sequence continues at coordinate 397,365 of NW_027174588.1, forward strand.
TCCGGCCCCCCCGGACCCCTATAGCCTAAATTTTTTCTGTGCCATCAAATACAACCTAAGGAACCATAGTCCCCGCCCCTCCATGGCCTTTCCTCGTTGTTTTGCATTTTACGGCCAAAAAACTAGCATTCCGCCCGATTTCTATATATTCGTGTGCTATAGCCCGCGCCTTCCGAGTGGGTCCGGGGGACCCAGACCCAAATCGCCTAAAATTATTCCGGGCCATTAAATACGACTTAAGGAACCATAGTCATTACCTCGCCTTGGCCGTTCCTCGTTGTTTTGCGTTTTACATCCAAAAAACTAGAATTCCGCCCGATTTCCATATATTCGTATGCTATAGCCCACGCCTTCCCAGTGGGTCCGGGCCCCCCGGACCCTGATCGCCTAAAATTTATCCGGGCTATCAAATACGACCTAAAGAACCATAGTCACCGCTCCACCATGACCGTTCCTCATTGTTTTTCTTTTTACGACCAAAAAACTAGAATTCCGCCTGATTCCCATATTTTCATGTACTCTAGCCCATGCCTTCCGTGTGGGCCCGGGTCCCCCGAAACCAGATTGCCTAACATTTTTCCAGGCCATCAAATACGACCTAAGGAACAATAGTCACCGTCCCGCTATGGCCGTTCCTCGTTGTTTTGCATTTTACGACCAAAAAACTAGAATTCCGCCCAATTCCTATATATTCGTGTGCACGCATTCCGAGTGGGTCCAGGGGGCCCGGACCCCGATCGCCTAAAATTATTCCGGGCCATCAAATACGATCTAAGGAACCATAGTCACCGCCCCGCCATGGCCGTTCCTCGTTATTTTGCGTTTTACGGCCAAAAAACATGAATTCCGCAGGATTCCCATATATTCGTGTGTTATAGCCCATGCATTGCGAGTGGTTCCTGGCCCATGGACCCTGATCACCTAAAATTATTCAGGGTCATCAAATATGACCTAAGGAACCATAGTCACTGCCCAGCCTTGGCCGTTCCTCGTTGTTTTGCGTTTTACGGCTATAAAACTAGTATTCCACCCAATTCCCATATTTTCGTGTACTCTAGCCCATGCGTTCCGAGTGGGCCCGGGTCCCCCGAAACAAGATTGCCTAACATTTTTCCATGCCATCAAATATGACCTACGGAACGATAGTCACCGCCTGACATGGCCGTTCCTCGTTGTTTTGCATTTTACGGCAAAAAAACTAGAATTCCGCCTTATTCCGATATATTCATGTGCTATATAGCCCACGCCTTCCGAGTGGGTTCGGGCCCCCCGATCCCCGATCACCTCAAATTATTCTGGGCCATCAAATACGACCTAAGGAACCATAGTCACCGCCCCGCCATGGCCGTTCCTCGTTGTGTTGCGTTTTATGGCCAAAAAACTAGAATTCCGCCCGATTTCTATATATTCGTGTTGTATAGCCCACGCCTTCAGACTGGGTCCGGAGGGGCCTAGACCTCGATCGCCTAAAATTATTCCGGGCCATCAAATACGACCTAAGGAACCATAGTCACCGCCCCGCCATGGCCGTTCCTTGTTATTTTGCGTTTTACGGCCAAAATACATGAATTCCGCCGGATTCCCATATATTCGTGTGTTATAGCACATGCCTTGCGAGTGGGTCCGGGCCCACGGACCCCGATGGCCTAAAATTATTCTGGGTCATCAAATATGACCTAAGGAACCATAGTCACCGCCCAGCCTTGGCCGTTCCTTGTTGTTTTGCGTTTTACGGCCATAAAACTAGAATTCCACCCAATTCCAATATTTTCGTGTACTCTAGCCCACGCCTTCCGAGTGGGCCGGGGTCCCCCGAAACCAGATTGCCTAACATTTTTCCAGGCCATCAAATACGACCTAAGGAACCGTAGTCACCGCCTGACATGGCCGTTCCTCGTTGTTTTGCATTTTACGGCCAAAAAACTAGAATTCCGCCTGATTCCTATATATTCCTGTGCTATAGCCCATGCCTTTCGAATGGGTTCGGGCCCCCCGGACCCCGATCGCCTCAAATTATTCCGAGCGATCAAATACGACCTAAGAAACCATAGTCACCGCCCTTCCATGGCCGTTCCTCGTTGTTTTGCGTTTTACGGCCAAAAAACTAGAATTCCGCCCAATTTCTATATATTCGTGTGCTATAGCCCATGCCTTCAGAGTGGGTCCGGGGGGCCCGGACCCCGATCGCGTAAAATTATTTCGGGCCATCAAATATGACCTAAGGAACCATAGTCACCGCCCCGCCATGGCCGTTTCTCGTTATTTTGCATTTTACGGCCAAAAAACTAGAATTCCGCCGGATTCCCATATATTCATGTGCTATAACCCACGCCTTCCGAGTGGGTCCGGGCCCACCGACCCCGATCGCTTAAAATTATTCTCGGTCATCAAATACGACCTAAGGAACCATAGTCATCGCCCAGCCTTGGCCGTTCCTCGTTGTTTTGTGTTTTACGGCCATAAAACAAGAATTCCGCTAGATTCCCATATTTTCATGTGCAGAGCCCACGCCTTTCGAGTGGGCCCGGGTCCCCCGAAATCGGATTGCCTAACATTTTTCCAAACCATCAAATACGACCTAAGGAACCATAGTCACCCCCTGAACCAGATCGCCTAAAAATTTTCTGGGCCATCAAATACAACCTAAGGAACCATAGTCACCGCCCCGCCATGACTGTTCCTCGTTTATTTGCATTTTACAGCAAAAACTAGAATTTCGCCCGATTCCCATATTTTCGTGTGTTATATCCCACGCATTCCGAGTGGGCTCGGGCCCCCCGGAACCGAATCGCCTAAACTTTTTCTGAGCCATCAAATACGACCTAAGGAATCATAGTCACTGCCCCTCCATGACCGTTCCTCATTTTTTTGCATTTAAAGGTAAAACAAACTAGAATTCCGCCCGATTCCTATATTTTCGTGTGCGATATAGCCCACGCCACAGAATCGGATCGCCTAAAAAATTTTTAGGCCATCAAATACAACCTAAGGAACCATAGTCAATGCCCCATCATTACTACTCCATGTTTGTTTTGCATTTTACGGCCAAAAAACTAGAATTCTACCTGATTCCCATATTGTCGTGTGCTATAGCCCACGCCTTCCGAGTGGGCCGGACCCCCCTAGAAAAGCGGATCGCATAAAATATTTTTCGGCCATCAAATACGAACAAAGGAACCATAGTCACCGCCCCGTCATGACTGCTCTTCATTGTTTTGCATTTTATGGCCAAAAAACTAGAATTCTGCCCGATTCCCATATTTTCGTATGCTATAGCCCACGCCTTCCGAGTGGATCAGGTCCTCCAGAAGGGGATCGCCTAAAAATTTTCCGGGCCATCCAATACGACCTAAGGAACCATAGTCACTGCCCCTCCATGACCGCTCCTCGTTTAATTGAGTTTTACCCGACAAAAAACTAGAATTCCGCCCGATTCCCATATTTTCGTGTGCTATAGCCCACGCCTTCCGAGTGGGCCCGAACCCCGATCATCGGATCGCCTAAAATTTTTTTAGGCCATCAAATACGAACTAAGGAACCATAGTCACCACCCTATCATGACTGCTTCTTTTGTTTTGCATCTTACGGCCAAAAAACTAGAATTCCGCCCGGTTCCCATATTTTCGTGTGCTCCCACGCCTTCCGAGTGGGCCCGGGGCCCCTATCATAGGATCTCCTAAAAAATTTTTGGGCCCTCAAATATGACCTAAGGAACCATAGTCACCACCCCGTCATGACTCCTCTTCATTTTTTTGTGTTTTATGGCCAAAAAAACTAGAATTCTGCCCGCTTCCCATATATTCGTGTGCTATAGACCATGCCTTCCGAGTAGGTCGGGCCCCCCAACAACCGGATCGCCTAAAAATATTTCGGGCCATCAAATATGACCTAAGGATCCATATTCATCGCCTCGCCATGACCGTTCCTCGTTTATTTGCATTTTATGGCCAAAAAACTAGAATTCCGCCCGATTCCCATATTTTCGTGTGCTACATCCCAATGGGTAGGGCCCCCGGACACGGATCGCCTAATATATTTTTGGGCCATCAAAAACCACCTAAGGAAAAATAGTCACCACCCTGCCATGACCTTTCCTCGTTTTATTGTGTTTTACGGCCAAAAAACTAGAATTCCGCCTGATTCCCATATTTTCGTGTGCTAGGCTACGCATTCCGAGTGGGCCCGGGCCCCCGGTAATAAATCGCCTAAAATTTTTTTGGGCCATCAAATATGACCTAAGTAACCATAATCAATGCCCTGTCATGCATGCTCCTCGTGTTTTTATATTTTACGGCCAAAAAACTAGAATTGTGCCTGATTCCCATATTTTCATGTGCTATAGCCCATGCCTTCCGAGTGGGTCGGGCCCTCCAGAACCAGATCGCTTAAAATTTTTCTGGGCCATCAAATACAACCTAAGGAACCATATTCACTGCCCCGCCATGATCGTTCTTCGTTTATTTGCATTTTACGGCCAAAAAACTAAAATTCCGCCTGATTCCCATATTTTCGTTTGATATATCCCATGCATTCCGAGTGGGCTTGGGCCCCCCCGAACCGAATCGCCTAAACTTTTTCCGAGCCGTCAAATACGACCTAAGGAATCATAGTCACTTCCCCGCCATGACCGTTCCTCGGTTTTTTGTATTTTAAGGCAAAAAAACTAGAATTCCGCCCGATTCCCATATTTTTGTGTGCTATATAGCCCACGCCTTCCGAGTGGGCCCGGACTCCCCAGAATCGGATCGCCTAAAAATTTTTTGGTCCATCAAATACGACCTAAGGATCTATAGTCACTGCCCCGTCATGAATACTCCATGTGTTTTTTGCGTTTTACGGCCAAAAAACTACAATTCTACTTGATTCCCATATTTTCGTATGCTATAGCCCACGCCTTCCGAGTGGGCCAGGGGCCCCATCATCGGATCGCCTAAAATTATTTTGGGCCATCAAATATGACCTAAGAAACCATAGTCACCACTCTGTCATGACTGTTCCTCGTTGTTTTGCGTCTTACGGCCAAAAAACTAGAATTTTGCCTGATTCCCATATTTCCGTGTGTTATAGCCCACGCCTTTCGAGTGGGCCCGGGCCCCTAGAAAAGCGGATCGCTTAAAAATTTTTCGGGCAATCAAATACGACCTAAGGAACTATAGTCACCGCCCCGTCATGACTGTTCCTCATTGTTTTGCGTTTTACTGCCAAAAAATTAGAATTCTGCCCGATTCCCATATTTTCGTGTGCTATAGACCACGCCTTCCGAGTGGGTCGGGCCCCCCAGAACCGGATCGCCTAAAAAGTTTTCGGGTCATCAAATACAACCTAAGGAACCATATTCATCACCTTGCCACGACCGTTCCTCGTTTATTTGCATTTTATGGCCAAAAAACTAGAATTCTGCCCGATTCTCATATTTTCGTGTGCTACATCCTAGTGGGCATGGCCCCCGGACACGGATCAGCTAAAATGTTTTCGGGCCATCAAAAATGACCTAAGGAACAATAGTCACCGCCCCGCAATGACCGTTCCTCGTTTATTTGCATTTTACGGCCAAAAAACTAGAATTCCGCCCGATTCCCATATTTTCGTATGCTATATCCCACGCATTCCGAGTGGGATCGGGCCCCCCGAAACCGAATCGCCTAAACTTTTTCCGAGCTATCAAATACGACCTAAGGAATCATAGTCACTGCCCCGCCATGACTGTTCCTCGTTTTTTTGCATTTTAAGGCAAAAAAACTAGAATTCCGCCCGATTCCAATATTTTTGTGTGCGATATAGCCCACGCCTTCCGAGTGGGCCCGGGGTCCCCAGAATCGGATCGCCTAAAAATTTTTCGGGCCATTAAATACGACCTAAGCAACCATAGTCACTGCCCTGTCATGACTACTCCATTTTTGTTTTTGCGTTTTACAGCCAAAAAACTAGAATTCTACCTGATTCCCATATTGTCGTGTGCTATAGCCCACACCTCCGAGTGGGTCTGGCCCACCAGAACCGGATCGCCTAAAATTTTCCGGGCCATCAAATATGACCTAAGGAACCATAGTCACTGCCCTTCCTTGACCGTTCCTCGTTTATTTGAGTTTTACGGACAAAAAACTAGAATTTTGCCCGATTCCCATATTTTCGTGTGTTATAGCCCACGCCTTCCGAGTGGGCCCGGGCCCCCTAGAAAAGCGGATCGCCTAAAAATTTTTCGGGCCATCAAATATGACCTAAGGAACCATAGTCACCGCCCCGTCATGACTGGTCCTTGTTTTCTTGCGTCTTACGGCTAAAAAACTAGAATTCCGCCCGATTCCCATATTTTCGTGTGCTATAGCCCACACCTTCGGGTAGGCTCGGGCCCTCCAGAACTGGGTCGCCTAAAATTTTTTCGGGCAATCAAATACCACCTAAGGAACCATATTCATCGCCTCTCCATAACCGTTCAGCGTTTATTTGAGTTTTACGGCCAAAAAGCTAGAATTTCGCCTGATTCCCATATTTTCGTGTGCTACTTCCCAGTGGGCATCAAAATATTTTCCGCCCGATCGCTTAAAATATTTCCGGGCCATCACAAATGACCTAAGGAACCATAGTCAACCCCCCGCCATGACCGCTCCTTGTTTGTTTTTTGCATTTTACAGCCAAAAAAACTAGAATTCCGCCCGATTACCATATTTTCATGTGCTATAGCCAACGCCTTCCGAGTGGGCCCGTGCCCCAAGAACCGGATCACCTAAATTTTTTTTGGGCCATCAAATACGACCTAAGGAACCATAGTCACCGCCCCGTCATGACTACTCCTCATTTCTTTGAGTTTTACTCCCAAAAAACTAGAATTCTGCCCGATTCCATATTTTCATGTGCAGAGCCCACGCCTTCCGAGTGGGCCCGGGTACCCCAAAACCGGATTGCCTAACATTTTTTCAGGCCATCAACTACGACCTAAGGAACCATAGTCACCGCCCCTCCATGGACGTTGCTTGTTGTTTTGCGTTTTATGGCCAAAAAACTAGAATTCCGCCCGATTCTCATATATTCGTGTGCTGTAGCCCACGTCTTCCGAGTGGGACCGGGATCCCCGGACCCCGATCGCCTAAAATTTTTTTGAGCCATCAAATACGACCTAAGGAACCATAGTCACCGCCCCGCCGTGGTCGTTTCTCGTTGTTTTTCAATTTACGGCAAAAAAACTAGAATTTCGCCCGATTCCCATATTTTCGTGTGCTATAGCCCCTGCCTTCCGAGTGGGTCCGAGCCCCCGAACCCCGATCGCCTAAAATTATTTGGGGCCATCAAATATGACCTAAGGAACCATAGTCACCGCCTCGCCATGGCCGTTCCTCATTCTTTTGCGTTTTACGGCCAAAAAACTAGAATCCCCCCCGATTCCCATATATTCTTGTGCTATAGCCCACGCCTTCCGAGTGGATCCGGGCCCCCGAACCTCGATCACCTAAAATTATTCTGGGCCATCAAATACGACCTATGGAACCATAGTCACCGCCCCACCATGGCCGTTCCTTGTTGTTTTGCATTTTACGGCCAAAAAACTAGAATTCCGCCCGATTCCCATATATTCGAGTGCTGTATCCCACGCCTTCCGAGTCGGACCGGGACCCCCGGACCCCGATCGCCTAAAATTATTCCGGGCCATCAAATACTACCTAAGGAACCATAGTCACTGCCCAGTCGTGGCTGTTCCTTGTTGTTTTGCATTTTACGGCCAAAAAACTAGAATTTCGCCCGATTCCCATATTTTCGTGTGCTATACCCTGATCGCCTAAAATTATTCGGGGCCATCAAATACGACCTAAGGAACCATAGTCACCACCCCACCATGGATGTTCCTCATTTTTTCCCTTTTTACATCCAAAAAAGTAGAATTTCGTGCGATTGCCATATTTTCGTGAGGTATAGCCCATGCCTTCCGAGTGGGTCCGGGCCACCGGACCCTGATCGCCTAAAATTATTTGGGGCCATAACATACGACCTAAGGAACCATAGTCACCGTCCCGCCATGGCTGTTCCTCCTTTTTTTTCCTTTTTACATCCAAAAAACTAGAATTTCGCCTAATTCCCATATTTTCGTAGGAATAGCCCACGCCTTCCAAATGGGTCCGGGCCTCCGGACCCCGATCACCTAAAATATTTACGGGCCATCAACTACGACCTAAGGAACCATATTCACCGTCTCGCCATGACCATTCCTCGTTTTTTTACTTTTTACGTCCAAAAAACTAGAATTTCGTGCGATTGCCATATTTTCGTGAGCTATAGCCCATGCCTTCCGATCACTTAAATTTTTTTGGGCCATCAAATACGACCTAAGGTACCATAGTAACCGCCCCGCCATGACCGTTCCTCAGTGGTTTGCTTTTTTACGACGAAAGAAGTAGAATTCTGCCCGATTTCTATATTTTCGTGTGCAGAGCCCACGCCTTTCGAGTGGGCCCGGGTACCCCGAAACCGGATTGCCTAACATTTTTTCCAGGCCATCAAATACGACCTAAGGAACCATAGTCACCGCCCCTCCATGGCCGTTCCTCGTTGTTTTGCGTTTTATGTCCAAAAAACTAGAATTCCGCCCGATTCTCATATATTCGTATGCTGTAGCCCACATCTTCCGAGTGGGACCGGGATCCCCGGACCCAGATCGCCTAAACTTTTTTTGAGTCATCAAATACGACCTAAGGAACCATAGTCACCGCCCCGCCGTGGTCGTTCCTCGTTGTTTTGCAATTTACAGCAAAAAAACTAGAATTTCGCCCGATTCCCATATTTTCGTGTGCTATAGCCCCTGCCTTCCGAGTGGGTCCGAGCCCCCGGACCCCGATCGCCTAAAATTATTTGGGGCCATCAAATACGACCTAAGGAACCATAGTCACCGCCTCGCCATGGCCGTTCCTCGTTCTTTTGCATTTTACGGCCAAAAAACTAGAATTCCGTCCGATTCCCATATATTCTTGTGCTATAGCCCACGCCTTCCGAGTGGGTCCGGGCCCCCGAACCTCGATCGCCTAAAATTATTCTGGGCCATCAAATACGACCTATGGAACCATAGTCACCGCCCCACCATGGTCGTTCCTCGTTGTTTCGCGGTTTACGGCCAAAAAACTAGAATTTCGCCCGATTCCCATATATTCGAGTGCTGTATCCCACGCCTTCCGAGTCGGACCGGGACCCCCGGACCCCGATCGCCTAAAATTATTCCGGGCCATCAAATACTACCTAAGGAACCATAATCACTGCCCAGCCGTGGCCGTTCCTCGTTGTTTTGCATTTTACGGCCAAAAAACTAGAATTTCGCCCGATTCCCATATTTTCGTGTGCTATACCCTGATCGCCTAAAATTATTCGGGGCCATCAAATACGACCTAAGGAACCATAGTCACCGCCCCGCCATGGCTGTTCCTCATTTTTTCCCTTTTTACATCCAAAAAACTAGAATTTTGTGCGATTGCCATATTTTCGTGAGCTATAGACCATGCCTTCCGAGTGGGTCCGGGCCACCGGACCCTGATCGCCTAAAATTATTCGGGGCCATAAAATATGACCTAAGGAACCATAGTCACCATCCCGCCATGGCTGTTCCTCGTTGTTTTCGTTTTTACGTCCAAAAAACTAGAATTTCGCCTAATTCCCCTATTTTCGTGGGAATAGCCCACGCGTTCCAAGTGGGTCCGGGCCCCCGGACCCCGATCGCCTAAAATATTTACGGGCCATCAACTACGACCTAAGGAACTACAGTCACCGCCTCGCCATGACCGTTCCTCGTTTTTTTACTTTTTACGTCCAAAAAACTAGAATTTCGTGCGATTGTCATATTTTCGTGAGCTATAGCCCATGCCTTCCGATCACCTAAAATTTTTCGGGCCATCAAATACGACCTAAGGAACCATAGTCACCGCTCCGCCATGACCGTTCCTCGTTGTTTTGGTTTTTTATGACGAAAGAAGTAGAATTCCGCCCGTTTCCCATATTTTCGTGTGCAGAGCCCACGCCTTCCGAGTGGGCCCGGGTACCCCAAAACCGGATTGCCTAACATTTTTTCAGGCCATCAAATACGACCTAAGGAACCATAGTCACCGCCCCTCCATGGACGTTCCTCGTTGTTTTGCGTTTTATGGCCAAAAAACTAGAATTCCGCCCGATTCTCATATATTCGTGTGCTGTAGCCCACGTCTTCCGAGTGGGACCGGAATCCCCGGAGCCCAATCGCCTAAATTTTTTTGAGCCATCAAATACGACCTAAGGAACCATAGTCACCGCCCCACCGTGGTCGTTTCTCGTTGTTTTGCAATTTACGGCAAAAAAATTAGAATTTCGCCCGATTCCCATATTTTCGTGTGCTATAGCCCCTGCCTTCCAAGTGAGTCCGAGCCCCCGGACCCCGATCGCCTAAAATTATTCAGGGCCATCAAATATGAACTAAGGAACCATAGTCACCGCCCCGCCATGGCCGTTCCTCGTTCTTTTGCGTTTTACGGCCAAAAAACTAGAATTCCGCACGATTCCCATATATTCGTGTGCTATAGCCCATGCCTTCCGAGTGGGTCCGGGCCCCCGAACCTCGATCGCCTAAAATTATTCAGGGCCATCAAATACGACCTAAGGAACCATAGTCACCGCCCCGCCATGGCCGTTCCTCGTTCTTTTGCGTTTTACGGCCAAAAAACTAGAATTTCGCACGATTCCCATATATTCGTGTGCTATAGCCCACACCTTCCGAGTGGGTCCGGGTCCCCGAACCTCGATCGCCTAAAATTATTCTGGGCCATCAAATACGACCTAAGGAACCATAGTCATCGTCCCGCCATGGCCGTTCCTTGTTGTTTTGCATTTTACGGCCAAAATCTAGAATTCCGCCCGATTCTCATATTTTCGTGTGCAAAACCCACGCCTTCTGAGTGGGTCCGGGCCCCCGGACCCCGATCGCCTAAATTTTATTTGGGCCATCAAATACATCCTAAGGAACCATAGTCACCACCCCGCCATGACCGTTCCTCGTTGTTTTGCTTTTTACAACCAAAAAACTAGAATTCCGCCCGATTCCCATATTTTCGTGTGCTCTAGCCCATGCCTTCCAAGTGGGTCCGGGACCCCAGACCCCGATCGCCTAAAATTATTTAGGGACATCAAATATGACCTAAGGAACCATAGTCACCGCCCAGCCGTGGCCGTTCCTCGTTGTTTTGCATTTACGGACAGAAAAACTAGAATTTCGCCCGATTCCCATATTTTCGTGTGCTACAGCCCCTGCCTTACGAGTGGGTCCGAGCCCCCAGACCCGGATCGCCTAAAATTATTCGGGGCCATCAAATACGACCTAAGAAACCATAGTCACCTCCCCTCCATGGCCGCTCCTCGTTCTTTTGCGTTTTATGGCCAAAAAACTAGAATTTTGCCCGATTACCATATATTCGTGTGTTATAGCCCACGCCTTACGAGTGGGTCCGGGCACCCGTACCCCGATCGCCTAAATTTATTCTAGGCCATCAAATATGACTTAAGGAACCATAGTCACCGCCCCGCCATGGCCGTTCCTCGGTGTTTCATTTTACGGCCAAAAAATTAGAATTCCGCCCGATTCCCATATATTCGTGTGCTATAGCCCACGCCTTCCTAGTGGGTTCCGGGACTCCCGGACCCCGATCGCCTCAAATATTTTCGTTCTATCAAATACGACCTAAGGAACCATAGTCACCGCCCCACCATGGCCGTTCCTCGTTGTTTTGCGTTTTATGGCCAAAAAACTAGAATTCGGCCCGATTCCCATATATTCGTGTGCCATAGCCCATGCCTTCCGAGTGGGTCCGGGCCCCCCGGACCCCGATCGCCTAAAATTATTCTAGGCCATCAAATATAACCTAAGGAACCATAGTCACCGCCCAGCCATGGCCGTTCCTCATTGTTTTGCATTTTACGGCCAAAAAACTAAAATTTCGCCCGATTCCCATATTTTCGTGTGCTATACCCTGATCGCCTAAAATTATTCGGGGCCATCAAATACGACCTAAGGAACCATAGTCACCGCCCCACCATGGCTGTTCCTCATTTTTTCCCTTTTTACATCCAAAATACTAGAATTTCGTGCGATTGCCATATTTTCGTGAGCTATAGCCCATGCCTTCCGAGTGGGTCCGGGCCACCGGACCCTGATCGCCTAAAATTATTTGGGGCCATAACATACGACCTAAGGAACCATAGTCACCATCCCGCCATGGCTGTTCCTCGTTTTTTTCCTTTTTACATCCAAAAAACTAGAATTTCGCCTAATTCCCATATTTTCGTGGGAATAGCCCACGCCTTCCAAGTGGGTCCGGGCCCCCGGACCCCGATCGCCTAAAATATTTACGGGCCATCAACTACGACCTAAGGAACCATAGTCACCGCCTCTCCATGACCGTTCCTCATTTTTTTACTTTTTACGTCCAAAAACCTAGAATTTCGTGCGATTGCCATATTTTCGTGAGCTATAGCCCATGCCTTCCGATCACCTAAAATTTTTCGGGCCATCAAATACGACCTAAGGAACCATAGTCACCGCCCCGCCATGACCGTTCCTCGTTGTTTTGGTTTTTTATGACGAAAGAAGTAGAATTCCGCCCGTTTCCCATATTTTCGTGTGCAGAGCCCACGCTTTCCGAGTGGGCCCGGGTACCCCAAACCCGGATTGCCTAACATTTTTTTAGGCCATTAAATACTACCTAAGGATCCATAGTCACCGCCCCTCCATGGACGTTCCTCGTTGTTTTGCGTTTTATGGCCAAAAAACTAGAATTCCGCCCGATTCTCATATATTCGTGTGCTGTAGCCCACGTCTTCCGAGTGGGACCGGAATCCCCGGACCCCGATCGCCTAAACTTATTTTGAGCCATCAAATACGACCTAAGGAACCATAGTCACCGCCCCGCCGTGGTCGTTTCTCGTTGTTTTGCAAATTACGGCAAAAAAACTAGAATTTCGCCCGATTCCCATATTTTCGTGTGCTATAGCCCCTGCCTTCCAAGTGGGTCCGAGCCCCCGGACCCCGATCGCCTAAAATTATTCAGGGCCATCAAATACGACCTAAGGAACCATAGTCACCGCCCCGCCATGGCCGTTCCTCGTTCTTTTGCGTTTTACGGCCAAAAAACTAGAATTCCGCACGATTCCCACATATTCGTGTGCTATAGCCCACGCCTTCCGAGTGGGTCCGGGCCCCCGAACCTCGATCGCCTAAAATTATTCTGGGCCATCAAATACGACCTAAGGAACCATAGTCATCATCCCACCATGGCCGTTCCTCGTTGTTTTACATTTTACGGCCAAAAATTAGAATTTCGCCCGATTCCCATATTTTCATGTGCAAAGCCCACGCCTTCTGACTGGGTCCGGGCCCCCGGACCCCGATCGCCTAAATTTTATTTGGGCCATCAAATACATCCTAAGGAACCATAGTCACCACCCCGCCATGACCGTTCCTCGTTGTTTTGCTTTTTACAACCAAAAAACTAGAATTCCGCCCGATTCCCATATTTTCGTGTGCTCTAGCCCATGCCTTCCAAGTGGGTCCGGGACCCCAGACCCCGATCGCCTAAAATTATTTGGGGACATCAAATATGACCTGAGGAACCATAGTCACCGCCCAGCTGTGGCCGTTCCTCGTTGTTTTGCATTTACAGCAAAAAAACTAGAATTTCGCCCGATTCCCATATTTTCGTGTGCTATAGCCCCTGCCTTACGAGTGGGTCCGAGCCCCCAGACCCGGATCGCCTAAAATTATTCGGGGCCATCAAATACGACCTAAGAAACCATAGTCACCTCCCCTCCATGGCCGTTCCTCGTTCTTTTGCGTTTTACGGCCAAAAAACTAGAATTTTGCCCGATTACCATATATTCGTGTGTTATAGCCCACGCCTTACGAGTGGGTCCGGGCACCCGTACCCCGATCGCCTAAAATTATTCTAGGCCATCAAATACGACTTAAGGAACCATAGTCACCGCCCCGCCATGGCCGTTCCTCGTTGTTTTGCATTTTACGGCCAAAAAATTAGAATTTCGCCCGATTCCCATATATTCGTGTGCTATAGCCCACGCCTTCCTAGTGGGTTCCGGGCCTCCCGGACCCAGATCGCCTAAAATTTATTTGGGCCATCAAATACATCCTAAGGAACCATAGTCACCACCCCGCCATGACCGTTCCTCATTGTTTTGCTTTTTATGACCAAAAAACTAGAATCCTCCCGATTCCCATATTTTCGTATGATCTAGCCCACGCTTTCCGAGTGGGCCCGGGTCCCCCGAAACCGGATTGCCTAACATTTTTCTAGGCCATCAAATATGACCTAAGGAACCATAGTCACCGCCCCTCCATGGCCGTTCCTCGTTGTTTTGCGTTTTACGGCCTAAAAACTAGAATTCCGCCTGATTCCCATATATTCGTGTGCTCTATATAGCCCACGCCTTCCTAGTGGGTCCGGGCCCTCCGGACCCCGATCGTCTAAAATTTTTCTGGACTATCAAATACGACCTAAGGAACCATAGTCACCGCCCTACCATGACCGTTCCTCGTTGTTTTGCTTTTTACGACCAAAAAACTAGAATTTTGCCTGATTCCCATATTTTCGCGTGCTATAGCCCATGCCTTCTGAGTGGGTCCGAACCCCCAGACCCCGATTACCTAACATTTTTCCAGGCTATCAAATTTGATCTAAGGAAACATAGTCTCCGCCCCGCCATGGCCGTTCCTCGTTGTTTTGCGTTTTACGGCCAAAAAACTAGAATTCTGCCCGATTCCCATATATTCGTGTGATATAGTCCATGCCTTCCTAGTGGGTTCTGGGCTCCCCGGACCCCGATCGCCTAAAACATTTTCGGGCTATCAAATACGACCTAAGGAACCATAGTCACCCCCCCTCCATGACCGTTCCTCGTATTTTGCATTTTACGGCAAAAAAACTAGAATTCCGCCCGATTCCCATATATTCGAGTGCTGTAGCCCACGCCTTCCGAGTGGGACTGGGACCCTCGGACCCTGATCGCCTAAACTTTTTCTGAGCCATCTAATACCACCTAAGGAACCATAGTCACCGCCCCGCCGTGGTCATTCCTCGTTGTTTTGAAATTTACGGCAAGAAAACTAGAATTTTGCCCGATTCCCATATTTTCATGTGCTGTAGCCCCTGCCTTCGAGTGGGTCCGAGCCCCCGGACCCCGATCGCCTAATATTATTCGGGGCCATCAAATATGACCTAAGGAAACATAGTCACCGCCCCGCCATGGCCGTTCCTCGTTGTTTTGCATTTACGGCCAAAAAACTAGAATTTCGCCCGATTCCCATATTTTCGTGTGCTATAGCGCCTGCCTTCCGAGTGGGTCCGGGCCCAGGGGCCCCGATCGCCTAAAATTATTCGGGGCCATCAAATATGACCTAAGGAACCATAGTCACACCCCCGCCATGGCTGTTCCTCGTTCTTTTGCGTTTTACGGCCAAAAAACTAGAATTCCGCCTGATTCCCATATATTCGAGTGCTATAGCCCACGCCTTCCGAGTGGGTCCGGGATCCCGGACCCCGATCGCCTAAAATTATTTTGGGCCATCAAATACGACCTAAGGAACCATAGTCACCGCACCACCATGGCTGTTCCTCGTTGTTTTGCGTTTTACGGCAAAAAAACTAGAATTCCGCCCGATTCCCATATTTTCGTGTGCTAAGCCCAGGCCTTCCGAGTGGGTCCGGGCCCCCCCGACCCCGATCGCCTAAAATTTATTTGGGCCATCAAATACGTCTTAAGGAACCATAGTCACTACCCCGCCATGGCCGTTCCTCATTGTTTTGCTTTTTACGACCAAAAAACTAGAATTCCTCCCGATTCCCATATTTTCGTGTGCTCTATCCCATGCCTTCTGAGTGGGCCCGGGTCCCCCGAAACCGGATTGCCTAACATTTTTCTAGGCCATCAAATACTACCTAAGGAATCATAGTCACCGCCCCGCCATGGCCGTTCCTCGTTGTTTTGCGTTTTACGGCCAAAAAACTAGAATTTCGCCCGATTCCCATATATTCGTGTGCTATATATAGCCCACGCCTTCCTAGTGGGTCCGAGCCTTACGGACCCCGATCGCCTAAAATTTTTCTAGGCTATCAAATGCGACCTAAGGAACCATAGTCACCGCCCTGCCATGACCGTTCCTCGTTGTTTTGCGTTTTACGGCCAAAAAACTAGAATTCCGCTCGATTCCCATATTTTCATGTGCTATAGCCCACGCCTTCCGAGTGGGTCCGGGCCCCCGGACCCCGATCGCCTAAAATTATTCTGGGTCATCAAATACGACCTAAGGAACCATAGTCACCTACCCGCCATGGCCGTTCCTAGTTGTTTTGCGTTTTACGGCCAAAAACTAGAATTCTGCCCGATTCCCATATATTCGTGTGCTATAGCCCACGCCTTCATAGTGGGTTCCGGGCCTCCCAGACCCCGATCGCCTAAAATATTTCCGCTCTATCAAATACGACCTAAGGAATAATAGTCACCGCCCCACCATGGCCGTTCCTCGTTGTTTTGCGTTTTACGGCCAAAAAACTAGAATTCCGCCCGATTCCTATATATTCGTGTGCCATAGCCCATGCCTTCCGAGTGGGTCCGGGCCCCCGGACCCCGATCGCCTAAAATTATTCTGGGCCATCAAATACGACCTAAGAAACCATAGTCACCGCCCAGCCGTGGCCGTTCCTCGTTGTTTTGCATTTTACGGCCAAAAAACTAGAATTTCTCCCGATTCCCATATTTTCGTGTGCTATACCCTGATCGCCTAAAATTATTCGGGGCCATCAAATACGACCTAAGGAACCATAGTCACCGCCCCGCCATGGCTGTTCCTCATTTTTTTCCTTTTTACGTCCAAAAAACTAGAATTTCGTGCGATTGCCATATTTTCGTGAGCTATAGCCCATGCCTTCCGAGTGGGTCCAGGCCCCCGGACCCTGATCGCCTAAAATTATTTGGGGCCATAAAATACGATCTAAGGAACCATAGTCACCGTCCCGCCATGGCTGTTCCTCGTTTTTTCCTTTTTCGTCCAAAAAACTAGAATTTTGCCTGATTCCCATATTTTCGTGGGAATAGCCCACGCCTTCCAAGAGGGTCCGGGCCCCCGGACCCCGATCGCCTAAAATATTTACGGGCCATCAACTACGACCTAAGGAACCATAGTCACCGCCCCGCGTTGGCCGTTCCTCATTTTTTTCCTTTTTACGTCCAAAAAACTAGAATTTCATGCGATTACCATATTTTCGTGAGCTACAGCCCATGCCTTCCGATCACCTAAAATTTATTCGGGCCATCAAATATGACCTAAGGAACCATAGTAACCTCCCCCCCCCCCATGACCGTTCCTCGTTGTTTTGCTTTTTTACGACGAAAGAAGTAGAATTCCGCCCGATTCCCATATTTTTGTGTGCAGAGCCCACGCCTTCCGAGTGGGCCCGGGTATCCCGAAACTGGATTGCCTAACATTTTTCCAGGCCATCAAATACGACCTAAGGAACCATAGTCACCGTCCCTCCATGGACGTTCCTCGTTGTTTTGCGTTTTATGGCCAAAAAACTAGAATTCCGCCCAATTCTCAAATATTCGTGTGCTGTAGCCCACGTCTTTCGAGTGGGACCGGGATCCCCGGTCCCAGATCGCCTAAACGTTTTTTGAGTCATCAAATACGACCTAAGGAACCATAGTCACCACCCCGCCGTGGTCGTTCCTCGTTGTTTTGCAATTTACAGCAAAAAAACTAGAATTTCGCCCGATTTCCATATTTTCATGTGCTATAGCACCTGCCTTCCGAGTGGGTCCGAGCCCCCGGACCCCGATCGCCTAAAATTATTTGGGGCAATCAAATACGACCTAAGGAACCATAGTCACTGCCTCGCCATGGCCGTTCCTCGTTCTTTTGCGTTTTACGGCCAAAAAACTAGAATTCCGCCCGATTCCCATATATTCTTGTGCTATAGCCCACGCCTTCCGAGTGGGTTTTGGCCCCCGAACCTCGATTGCCTAAAATTATTCTGGGCCATCACATACGACCTAAGGAACCATAGTCACCGCCCCACCATGGCCGTTCCTCGTTGTTTTGCATTTTACGGCCAAAAAATTAGAATTCCGCCCGATTCCCATATATTCAAGTGTTGTATCCCACGCCTTCCGAGTCGGACCGGGACCCTCAGACCCCGATCGCCTAAAATTATTCCGGGCCATCAAATACTACCTACGGAACCATAGTCACCGCCCAGCCGTGGCCGTTCCTCGTTGTTTTGCATTTTATGGCCAAAAAACTAGAATTTCGCCCGATTCTCATATTTTCGTGTGCTATACCCTGATCGCCTAAAATTATTCGGGGCCATCAAATACGACCTAAGGAACCGTAGTCACCGCCCCGCCATGGCTGTTCCTCATTTTTTCCCTTTTTACATCCAAAAAACTAGAATTTCGTGCGATTGCCATATTTTTATGAGCTATAGCCCATGCCTTCCGAGTGGGTCCGGGCCACCGGACCCTGATCGCCTAAAATTATTCGGGGCCATAAAATACGACCTAAGGAACCATAGTCACCGTCCCGCCATGGCTGTTCCTCGTTTCTTTCCTTTTTACGTCCAAAAAACTAGAATTTCGCCTAATTCCCCTATTTTCGTGGGAATAGCCCACGCCTTCCAAGTGGGTCAGGGCCCCCGGACCCCGATTGCCTAAAATATTTACGGGCCATCAACTACGACCTAAGGAACCATAGTCACCGCCTCGCCATGACCGTTCCTCGTTTTTTTACTTTTTACGTCCAAAAAACTAGAATTTCGTGCGATTGCCATATTTTCGTGAGCTATAGCCCATGCCTTCCGATCACCTAAAATTTTTCGGGCCATCAAATACGACCTAAGGAACCATAGTCACCGCCCCGCCATGACTGTTCCTCGTTGTTTTGGTTTTTTATGTCGAAAGAAGTAGAATTCCGCCAGTTTCCCATATTTTCGAGTGTAGAGCCCACGCCTTCTGAGTGGGCCCGGGTACCCCAAAACTGGATTGCCTAACATTTTTTCAGGCCATCAAATACAACCTAAGGAACCATAGTCACCGCCCCTCCATGGCCGTTCCTCGTTGTTTTGCGTTTTATGTCCAAAAAACTAGAATTCCGCCCGATTCTCATATATTCGTGTGCTGTAGCCCACGTCTTCCGAGTGGGACTGGGATCCCCGGACCCCGATCGCCTAAACTTTTTTTGAGCCATCAAATACGACCTAAGGAACCATAGTCATCGCCCCACCGTGGTCGTTTCTCGTTGTTTTGCAATTTACGGCAAAAAAACTAGAATTTCGCCCGATTCCCATATTTTCGTGTGCTATAGCCCCTGCTTTCCGAGTGGGTCCGAGCCCCCCGACCCCGATCACCTAAAATTATTCAGGGCCATCAAATACGACCTAAGGAACCATAGTCACCTCCCCGCCATGGCCGTTCCTTGTTCTTTTGCGTTTTATGGCTAAAAAACTAGAATTCCGCCCGATTCCCATATATTCGTGTGATATAGCCCACGCCTTCCGAGTGGGTCCGGGCCCCTGAACCTCGATCGCCTAAAATTATTCTGGGCCATCAAATACGACCTAACGAACCATAGTCATCGCCCCACCATGGTTGTTCCTCATTTTTTTCCTTTTTACGTCCAAAAAACTAGAATTTTGTGCAATTGCCATATTTTCGTGAGCTATAGCCCATGCCTTCCGAGTGGGTCTAGGCCCCCGGACCCTGATCGCCTAAAATTATTCGGGCCCATAAAATACGATTTAAGGAACCATAGTCACATCCCGCCTTGGCTGTTCCTCGTTTTTTCCTTTTTCGTCCAAAAAACTAGAATTTCGCCTGATTCCTATATTTTCGTGGGAATAGCCCACGCCTTCCAAGAGGGTCCGGGCCCCCGGACCCCGATCGCCTAAAATATTTATGGGCCATCAACTACGACCTAAGGAACCATAGTGACCGCCCCGCCATGGCCGTTCCTCATTTTTTTCCTTTTTACATCCAAAAAACTAGAATTTCGTGCGATTGCCATATTTTCGTGAGCAACAGCCCATGCCTTCCGATCACCTAAAATTTATTCGGGCCATCAAATATGACCTAAGGAACCATAGTAACCGCCCTGCATAACCGTTCCTCGTTGTTTTTCTTTTTTACGACGAAAGAAGTAGAATTCCGCCCGATTCCCATATTTTCGTGTGCAGAGCCCACGCCTTCCGAGTGAGCCCGGGTACCCCGAAACCGGATTGCCTAACATTTTTCCAGGCCATCAAATACGATCTAAAGAACCATAGTCACCGCCCCTCCCTGGCCGTTCCTCGTTGTTTTGCATTTTATGGCCAAAAAACTAGAATTTCGCCCGATTCTCATATATTCGTGTGCTGTAGCCCACGTCTTTCGAGTGGGACCGGGATCCCCGGTCCCAGATCGCCTATACTTTTTTTGAGTCATCAAATACGACCTAAGGAACCATAGTCACCAACCCGCCGTGGTCGTTCCTCGTTGTTTTGCAATTTACGGCAAAAAAACTAGAATTTCGCCCGATTCCCATATTTTCGTGTGCTATAGCCACTGCCTTCTGAGTGGGTCCGAGCCCCCGGACCCCGATCGCCTAAAATTATTCGGGGCCATCAAATACGACCTAAGGAACCATAGTTACCGCCTCTCCATGGCCGTTCCTCGTTCTTTTGTGTTTTACGGCCAAAAAACTAGAATTCTGCCCCATTCCCATATATTCTTGTGCTATAGCCCACGCCTTCCGAGTGGGTCCTGGCCCCCGAACCTCGATTGCCTAAAATTATTCTGGGCCATCACATACGACCTAAGGAACCATAGTCACCGCCCCACCATGGCCGTTCCTCATTATTTTGCATTTTACGGCCAAAAAACTAGAATTCCGCCCGATTCCCATATATTCGAGTGTTGTATCCCACGCCTTCCGAGTCGGACCCGGACCCCCGGACCACGATCGCCTAATATTATCTCGGGCCATCAAATACTACCTACGGAACCATAGTCACCGCCCAGCCGTGGCCGTTCCTCGTTGTTTTACATTTTACGGCCAAAAAACTAGAATTTCGCCCGATTCCCATATTTTCGTGTGCTATACCCTGATCGCCTAAAATTATTTGGGGCCATCAAATACGACCTAAGGAACCATAGTCACCGCTCCGCCATGGCTGTTCCTCATTTTTTCCCTTTTTATATCCAAGAAACTAGAATTTCGTGCGATTGCCATATTTTCGTGAGCTATCGCCCATGCCTTCCGAGTGGGTCCGGGCCACCGGATCCTGATCGCCTAAAATTATTCGGGGCCATAAAATACGACCTAAGGAACCATAGTCACCATCCCGCCATGGCTGTTCCTCGTTTTTTTCCTTTTTACGTCCAAAAAACTAGAATTTCGCCTAATTCTCATATTTTCGTGGGAATAGCCCACGCCTTCCAAGTGGGTCCAGGCCCCCGGACCCCGATCGCCTAAAATATTTACGGGCCATCAACTACGACCTAAGGAACCATAGTCACCGCCTCGCCATGACCGTTCCTCGTTTTTTTACTTTTTACGTCCAAAAAACTAGAATTTCGTGTGATTGCCATATTTTTGTGAGCTATAGCCCATGCCTTCCGATCACCTAAAATTTTTCGGGCCATCAAATACGACCTAAGGAACCATAGTCACCGCCCCGCCATGACCGTTCCTCGTTGTTTTGCGTTTTTACGACGAAAGAAGTAGAATTTCGCCCGTTTCCCATATTTTCGAGTGCAGAGCCCACGCCTTCCGAATGGGCCAGGGTACCCCAAAACCGGATTGCCTAACATTTTTTCAAGCCATCAAATACGACCTAAGGAACCATAGTCACCGCCCCTCCATGGCCGTTCCTCGTTGTTTTGCGTTTTATGGCCAAAAAACTAGAATTCCGCCCGATTCTCATATATTCGTATGCTGTAGCCCACGTCTTCCGAGTGGGACCGGGATCCCCGGACCCCGATCGCCTACACTTTTTTTGAGCCATCAAATACGACTTAAGGAACCATAGTCATCGCCCCGCCGTGGTCGTTTCTCGTTATTTTGAAATTTACGGCGAAAAAACTAGAATTTCGCCCGATTCCCATATTTTCGTGTGCTATAGCCCCTGCCTTCCGAGTGGGTCCGAGCCCCCGGACCCCGATCGCCTAAAATTATTCAGGGCCATCAAATACGACCTAAGGAACCATAGTCACCGCCCCGCCATGGCCGTTCCTCTTTCTTTTGCGTTTTACGGCCAAAAAACTAGAATTCCGCATGATTCCCATATATTCGTGTGCTATAGCCCACGCCTTCCGAGTGGGTCCGGGCCCCTGAACCTCGATCGCCTAAAATTATTCTGGGCCATCAAATACGACCTAAGGAACTATAGTCATCGCCCTACCATGGTCGTTCCTCGTTGTTTTGTATTTTACGGCCAAAAACTAGAATTTCGCCCGATTCCCATATTTTCGTGTGCAAAGCCCACGCCTTCTGAGTGGGTCCGTGCACCCCGGACCCCGATCGCCTAAAATTTATTTGGGCCATCAAATACGTCCTAAGGAACCATAGTCACTGCCCCGCCATGACCGTTCCTCGTTGTTTTGCTTTTTACGACCAAAAAACTAGAATTCCTCCCGATTCCCATATTTTCGTGTGCTCTAGCCCACGCCTTCTGAGTGGGCCCGGGTCCCCCGAAACCGGATTGCCTAAAATTTTTCTAGGTCATCAAATACGACCTATGGAATCATAGTCACCACCCCGCCATGGCCATTCCTCGTTGTTTTGCGTTTTACGGCGAAAAAACTAGAATTCTGCTCGATTCCCATATATTCGTGTGCTATATATAGCCCACGCCGTCCTAGTTGGTCCGAGCCCTACAGACCCCGATCGCCTAAAAATTTTCTAGGCTATCAAATGCGACCTAAGGAACCATAGTCACCGCCCTGCCATGACCGTTCCTCGTTGTTTTGCTTTTTACCACCAACAAACTAGAATTTTGCCCGATTCCCATATTTTCGTGTGCTATAGCCCATGCCTTCCGAGTGGGTCCGAGCCCCCGGACCCTGATTGCCTAACATTTTTCCAGGCTATCAAATTTGACCTAAGGAAACATAGTCACTGCCCCGCCATGGCCGTTCCTCGTCGTTTTGCGTTTTACGACCAAAAAACTAGAATTCCGCCCGATTCCCATATATTCGTGTGTTATCGCCCATGCCTTCCTAGTGGGTTCTGGCCCCCCGGACCCCGATCGCCTAAAATATTTCCGGGCTATCAAATACGACCTAAGGAACCATAGTCACTGCCCCTCCATGACCGTTCCTCGTTTTTTGCATTTTACGGTCAAAAAACTAGAATTGCGCCCAATTCCCATATATTCGCCACGCCTTCCGAGTGGGTCCGTGTCACCCGGACCCTGATTGCCTAAAATTAATCCGAGCAATCAAATACGACCTAAGGAACCATAGTCACCGCCCAGCCATGGCCGTTCCTCGTTGTTTTGCATTTACGGCAAAAAAACTAGAATTTCGCCCGATTCCCATATTTTCGTGTTCTATAGCCCATGCCTTCCGAGTGGGTCCGAGCCGCCGGACCCCGATTGCCTAACATTTTTCCAGGCTATCAAATACGACCTAAGGAACCATAGTCACCACCCCACCATGGCCGTTCCTCGTTCCTTTGCGTTTTACGGCCAAAAAACAAGAGTTTCGCCCGATTCCCATATATTCGTGTGCTGTAGCCCACGCCTTCCTAGTGGGTTCCGGGCCCCCCGGATCCCGATCACCTAAAATATTTCCGGGCTATCAAATACGACCTAAGGAACCATAGTCACCGCCCCTCCATGACCGTTACTCGTTTTTTTGCATTTTACGACCAAAAACCTAGAATACCGCCCGATTCTCATATATTCGTGTGCTATATATAGCCCACGCCTTCCGAGTGGGTCCGGGCCACCAGGACCCAGATCGCTAAAATTATTCCGGGCAATCAAATACGACCTAAGGAATCATAGTCACCGCCCAACCGTGGCCATTCCTCGTTGTTTTGCATTTACGGCAAATAAACTAGAATTTCACCGGATTCCCATATTTTCTTGTGCTATAGCCCCTGTCTTCCGAGTGGGTCCAAGCCCTCGGATCCCGATCGCCTAAAATTATTCGGGGCCATCAAATACGACCTAAGGAACCATAGTCACCACCCCGCCATGGCCGTTCCTCGTTCTTTTGCGTTTTACGGCCAAAAAACTAGAATTCCGCCTGATTCCCATATATTCGTGTGCTATAGCCCACGCCTTCCGACTGGGTCCGGGCCCCTGAACCTCGATCGCCTAAAATTATTCTAGGCCATCAAATACGACCTAAGGAACCATAGTCATCGCCCTACCATGGTCGTTCCTCGTTGTTTTGTATTTTACGGCCAAAAACTAGAATTTCGCCCGATTCCCATATTTTCGTGTGCAAAGCCCACGCCTTCTGAGTGGGTCCGTGCACCCCGGACCCCGATCGCCTAAAATTTATTTGGGCCATCAAATACATCCTAAGGAACCATAGTCACTGCCCCGCCATGACCGTTCCTCGTTGTTTTGCTTTTTACGACCAAAAAACTAGAATTCCTCCCGATTCCCATATTTTCGTGTGCTCTAGCCCACGCCTTCTGAGTGGGCCCGGGTCCCCCGAAACCGGATTGCCTAAAATTTTTCTAGGTCATCAAATACGACCTATGGAATCATAGTCACCGCCCCGCCATGGCCGTTCCTCGTTGTTTTGCGTTTTACGGCGAAAAAACTAGAATTCTGCTCGATTCCCATATATTCGTGTGCTATATATAGCCCACGCCATCCATGTTGGTCCGAGCCCTACAGACCCCGATCGCCTAAAAATTTTCTAGGCTATCAAATGCGACCTAAGGAACCATAGTCACCGCCCTGCCATGACCGTTCCTCGTTGTTTTGCTTTTTACCACCAACAAACTAGAATTTTGCCCGATTCCCATATTTTCGTGTGCTATAGCCCATGCCTTCCGAGTGGGTCCGAGCCCCCGGACCCTGATTGCCTAACATTTTTCCAGGCTATCAAATTTGACCTAAGGAAACATAGTCACCGCCCTGCGATGGCCGTTCCTCGTTGTTTTGCGTTTTACGACCAAAAAACTAGAATTCCGCCCGATTCGCATATATTCGTGTGTTATCGCCCATGCCTTCCTAGTGGGTTCTGGCCCCGCGGACCCTGATCGCCTAAAATATTTCCGGGCTATCAAATACGACCTAAGGAACCATAGTCACTGCCCCTCCATGACCGTTCCTCGTTTTTTGCATTTTACGGTCAAAAAACTAGAATTGCGCCCAATTCCCATATATTCGCCACGCCTTCCGAGTGGGTCCGTATCACCCGGACCCTGATTGCATAAAATTAATTCGAGCAATCAAATACGACCTAAGGAACCTTAGTCACCGCCCAGCCATGGCCGTTCCTCGTTGTTTTGCATTTACGGCAAAAAAACTAGAATTTCGCCCGATTCTCATATTTTCGTGTTCTATAGCCCATGCCTTCCGAGTGGGTCCGAGCCGCTGGACCCCGATTGCCTAACATTTTTCCAGGCTATCAAATACGACCTAAGGAACCATAGTCACCACCCCACCATGGCCGTTCCTCGTTCCTTTGCGTTTTACGGCCAAAAAACAAGAATTTCGCCCGATTCCCATATATTCGTGTGCTGTAGCCCACGCCTTCCTAGTGGGTTCTGGGCCCCCCGGATCCTGATCACCTAAAATATTTCCGGGCTATCAAATACGACCTAAGGAACCATAGTCACCGCCCCTCCATGACCGTTACTCGTTTTTTGCATTTTACGACCAAAAAACTAGAATACCGCCCGATTCTCATATATTCGTGTGCTATATATAGCCCACGCCTTCCGAGTGGGTCCGGGCCACCAGGACCCAGATCGCCTAAAATTATTCCGGGCAATCAAATACGACCTAAGGAACCATAGTCACCGCCTAACCGTGGCCGTTCCTCGTTGTTTTGCATTTACGGCAAATAAACTAGAATTTCACCGGATTCCCATATTTTCTTGTGCTATAGCCCCTGTCTTCCGAGTGGGTCCAAGCCCTCGGACCCCGATCGCCTAAAATTATTCGGGGCCATCAAATACGACCTAAGGAACCATAGTCACCGCCCCGCCATGGCTGTTCCTCGTTCTTTTGCATTTTACGGCCAAAAAACTAGAATTCCGCCCACTTCCCATATATTCGTGTGCTATAGCCCACGCCTTCCGAGTGGGTCCGGGCCCCTGACCCCGATCGCCTAAAATTATTCTGGGCTATCAAATACGACCTAAGGAACCATAGTCACTGCCCCACCATGGCTGTTCCTCGTTGTTTTGTGTTTGACGGCTAAAAAACTAGAATTCTGCCGATTCTCATATTTTCGTGTGCTAAGCCCACGCCTACCGAGTGGGTCCGGGCGCCTCGGACCCTGATCGCCTAAAATTTATTTGGTCCACCAAATACGTCCTAAGGAACCATAGTCACCGCCCGATTCCCATATATTCTTGTGCTATAGCCCACGCCTTCCGAGTGGGTCCTGGCCCCCGAACCTCGATTGCCTAAAATTATTCTGGGCCATCACATACGACCTAAGGAACCATAGTCACTGCCCCACCATGGCCGTTCCTTGTTGTTTTGCATTTTACGGCCAAAAAACTAGAATTCCGCCCGATTCCCATATATTCGAGTGTTGTATCCCACGCCTTCCGAGTCGGACCGGGACCCCCAGACCCCGATCGCCTAAACTTATTCCGGGCCATCAAATACTACCTACGGAACCATAGTCACCGCCCAGCCGTGGCCGTTACTCGTTGTTTTGCATTTTACGGCCAAAAAACTAGAATTTCGCCCGATTCCCATATTTTCGTGTGCTATACCCTGATCACCTAAAATTATTTGGGGCCATGAAATACGACCTAAGGAACCATAGTCACCGCCCCGCCATGGCTGTTCCTCATATTTTCCCTTTTTACATCCAAAAAACTAGAATTTCGTGCGATTGCCATATTTTCGTGAGCTATAGCCCATGCCTTCCGAGTGGGTCCGAGCCACCGGACCCTGATCGCCTAAAATTATTCGGGGCCATAAAGTACGACCTAAGGAACCATAGTCACCGTCCCGCCATGGCTGTTCCTCGTTTTTTTCCTTTTTACGTCCAAAAAACTAGAATTTTGCCTAATTCTCATATTTTCGTGGGAATAGCCCACGCCTTCCAAGTGGGTCCGGGCCCCCGGACCCCGATCGCCTAAAATATTTACGGGCCATCAACTACGACCTAAGGAACCATAGTCACCACCTCGCCATGACCGTTCCTCATTTTTTTACTTTTTATGTCCAAAAAACTAGAATTTCGTGCGATTGCCATATTTTCGTGAGCTATAGCCCATGCCTTCCGATCACCTAAAATTTTTCGGGCCATCAAATACGACCTAAGGAACCATAGTCACCGCCCCGCCATGACCGTTCCTCATTGTTTTGGTATTTTATGTCGAAAGAAGTAGAATTCCGCCCGTTTCCCATATTTTCGAGTGCAGAGCCCATGCCTTCCGAATGGGCCAGGGTACCCCAAAACCGGATTGCCTAACATTTTTTCAAGCCATCAAATACGAACTAAGGAACCATAGTCACCGCCCCTCCATGGCCGTTCCTCGTTGTTTTGCGTTTTATGGCCAAAAAACTAGAATTCCGCCCGATTCTCATATATTCGTATGCTGTAGCCCACGTCTTCCGAGTGGGACCGGGATCCCCGGACCCCGATCGCCTACACTTTTTTTGAGCCATCAAATACGACCTAAGGAACCATAGTCATCGCCCCGCCGTGGTCGTTTCTCGTTGTTTTGGAATTTACGGCAAAAAAACTAGAATTTCGCCCGATTCCCATATTTTCGTGTGCTATAGCCCCTGCCTTCCGAGTGGGTCCGAGCCCCCGGACCCCGATCGCCTAAAATTATTCAGGGCCATCAAATACGACCTAAGGAACCATAGTCACCGCCCCGCCATGGCCGTTCCTCGTTCTTTTGCGTTTTACGGCCAAAAAACTAGAATTCCGCCTGATTCCCATATATTCGTGTGCTATAGCCCACGCCTTCCGAGTGGGTCCGGGCCCCTGAACCTCGATCGCCTAAAATTATTCTGGGCCATCAAATACGACCTAAGGAACCATAGTCATCGCCCTACCATGGTCGTTCCTCATTGTTTTGTATTTTACGGCCAAAAACTAAAATTTCGCCCGATTCCCATATTTTCGTGTGCAAAGCCCACGCCTTCTGAGTGGGTCCGTGCACCCCGCATCCCGATCGCCTAAAATTTATTTGGGCCATCAAACACGTCCTAAGGAACCATAGTCACTGCCCCGCCATGACCGTTCCTCGTTGTTTTGCTTTTTACGACCAAAAAACTAGAATTCCTCCCGATTCCCATATTTTCGTGTGCTCTAGCCCACGCCCTCTGAGTGGGCCCGGGTCCCCCGAAACCGGATTTCCTAAAATTTTTCTAGGTCATCAAATACGACCTATGGAATCATAGTCACCGCCCCGCCATGGCCGTTCCTCGTTGTTTTGCGTTTTACGGCGAAAAAACTAGAATTCTGCTCGATTCCCATATATTCGTGTGCTATATATAGCCCACGCCTTCCTAGTTGGTCCGAGCCCTACAGACCCCGATCGCCTAAAAATTTTCTAGGCTATCAAATGCGACCTAAGGAACCATGGTCACTGCCCTGCCATGACCATTCCTCGTTGTTTTTCTTTTTACCACCAACAAACTAGAATTTTGCCCGATTCCCATATTTTCGTGTGCTATAGCCCATGCCTTCCGAGTGGGTCCGAGCCCCCGGACCCTGATTGCCTAACATTTTTCCAGGCTGTCAAATTTGACTTAAGGAAACATAGTCACCGCCCCGCCATGGCCGTTCCTCGTTGTTTTGCGTTTTACGACCAAAAAATTAGAGTTCCGCCCGATTCCCATATATTCGTGTGTTATCGCCCATGCCTTCCTAGTGGGTTCTGGCCCCCCGGACCCTGATCGCCTAAAATATTTCCAGACTATCAAATACGACCTAAGGAACCATAGTCACTGCCCCTCCATGACCGTTCCTCGTTTTTTTCATTTTACGGTCAAAAAACTAGAATTGCGCCCAATTCCCATATATTCGCCACGCCTTCCGAGTGGGTCCGTGTCACCCGGACCCTGATTGCCTAAAATTAATCCGAGCAATAAAATACGACCTAAGGAACCATAGTCACCACCCAGCCATGGCCGTTCCTCGTTGTTTTGCATTTACGGCAAAAAAACTAGAATTTCGCCCGATTCCCATATTTTCGTGTTCTATAGCCCATGCCTTCCGAGTGGGTCCGAGCCGCCGGACCCCGATTGCCTAACATTTTTTCAGGCTATCAAATACGACCTAAGGAACCATAGTTACCACCCCGCCATGGCCGTTCCTTGTTCCTTTGCGTTTTACGGCCAAAAAACAAGAATTTCGCCCGATTCCCATATATTCGTGTGCTGTAGCCCACGCCTTCCTAGTGGGTTCTGGGCCCCCCGGATCCCGATCACCTAAAATATTTCTGGGCTATCAAATACGACCTAGGGAACCATAGTCACCGCCCCTCCATGACCGTTACTCGTTTTTTGCATTTTACGACCAAAAAACTAGAATACCGCCCGATTCTCATATATTCGTGTGCTATATATAGCCCACGCCTTCCAAGTGGGTCCGGGCCACCAGGACCCAGATCGCCTAAAATTGTTCCGGGCAATCAAATACGACCTAAGGAACCATAGTCACTGCCCAACCGTGGCCGTTCCTCGTTGTTTTGCATTTACGGCAAATAAACTAGAATTTCACCGGATTCCCATATTTTCTTGTGCTATAGCCCCTATCTTCCGAGTGGGTCCAAGCCCTCGGACCCCGATCGCCTAAAATTATTCGGGGCCATCAAATACGACCTAAGGAACCATAGTCACCGCCCCGCCATGGCCGTTCCTCGTTCTTTTGCATTTTACGGCCAAAAAATTAGAATTCCGCCCGATTCCCATATATTCGTGTGCTATAGCCCATGCCTTCCGAGTGGGTCCGGGCCCCCTGACCCCGATCGCCTAAAATTATTCTGGGCTATCAAATACGACCTAAGGAACCATAGTCACTGCCCCACCATGGCTGTTCCTCGTTGTTTTGTGTTTTACGGCTAAAAAACTTGAATTCTGCCCGATTCTCATATTTTCGTGTGCTAAGCCCACGCCTACCGAGTGGGTCCGGGCGCCTCGAACCCCGATCGCCTAAAATTTATTTGGTCCATCAAATACGTCCTAAGGAACCATAGTCACCGCCCCGCCATGACCGTTCCTTGTTGTTTTGCTTTTTACGACCAAAAAATTAGAATTCCGCCCGATTCCCATATTTTCGTGTGCTCTAGCCCACGCCTACCGAGTGGACCCGTGCCCCCGTACCCCGATCCCCTAAACTTTTTCCGAGCCATCAAATACGACCTAAGGTGCCATAGTCACCGCCCCGCCATGGCCGTTCCTCGTTGTTTTGCGTTTTACGGCCAAAAAACTAGAATTCTGCCCGATTCCCATATATTCGTGTGCTATATATAGCCCACGCCTTCCTAGTGGGTCCGGGCCCCCCGGACCCCGATCGCCTAAAAATTTTTTGGGCTATCAAATACAACCTAAGGAACCATAGTCATCGCCCTGCCATGACCGTTCCTCGTTGTTTTGCTTTTTACTACCAAAAAACTAGAATTCTGCCCGATTCCCATATTTTCGTGTGCTATAGCCCATGCCTTCCGAGTGGGTCCGAGCCCCCAGACCTTGATTGCCTAATATATTTCCAGGCTATCAAATATGACCTAAGGAACCATAGTCACTGCCACGCCATGGCCGTTCCTCATTGTTTTGCGTTTTATGGTCAAAAAACTAGAATTTCGCGTGATTCCCAAATATTCGTGTGCTATAGCCTACGCCTTCCTAGTGGGTTCCGGGCCCCCCGGACCCTGATCGCCTAAAATATTTTCGGGCTATCAAATATGACCTAAGGAACCATAGTCACCACCCCTCCATGACCGTTCCTCATTTTTTGCATTTTACGGCCAAAAAACTAGAATTCCGCCCAATTCTCATATATTCGTGTGCTAGAGCCCACGCCTTCCGAGTGGGTCCAGGCCACCCGGACCCCGATCACCTAAAATTTATTTGGGCCAACAAATACGTCCTTAGGAACCATAGTCACCGCCCCGCCATGACCGTTCCTTGTTGTTTTGCTATTTACGACCAAAAAACTTGAATTCTGCCCGATTCCCATATTTTCGTGTGCACTAGCCCAAGCCTTCCGAGTGGGCTCGGGTCACCCGAAACCGGATTGCCTAACACTTTTCCAGGCCATCAAATACGACCTACAGAACCATAGTCACCGCCCCGCCATGGCCGTTCCTTGTTGTTTAGCATTTTACGGCCAAAAAACTATAATTCTGCCCGATTTTCATATATTCGTGTGCTATATATAGCCCACGCCTTCCTAGTGGGTTCCGGGCCCCCCGGACCCCGATCGCCTAAAATATTTCTGGGCTATCAAATACGACCTAAGGAACCAGTCACCGCCCCCCATGGATGTTAATCGTTGTTTTACGTTTTACGGCCAAAAAACTAAAATTCTTCCCGATTCCCATATTTTCGTGTGCTAAGCCCACACCTTCCGAGTGGGTCCGGGCCCCACGGACCCCGATCACCTAAAATTTATTTGGGCCAACAAATATGTCCAAAGGAACAATAGTCACTGCCCCGCCATGACCGTTCCTCGTTGTTTTGCTTTTTACGACCAAAAAACTAGAATTCCGCCCGATTCCCATATTTTCGTGTGCTCTAGCCTAAGCCTTCCGAGTGGGCCCGGGTCACCCGAAATCGGATTGCCTAACACTTTTCCAGGCCATCAAATACGACCTAAGGAACCACAGTCACCGCCCCGCCATGGCCGTTCCTCGTTGTTTTGCGTTTTACGTCAAAAAAACTATAATTCCGCCTGATTCCCATATATTCGTGAGCTATATATAGCCCACGCCTTCTTAGTGGGTCCTGGCCCTCTGGACCCCGATCGCCTAAAATTCTTCCAAGCTATCAAATACGACCTAAGGAACCATAGTCACCGCCCTTCCATGACCGTTCCTCGTTGTTTTTCTTTTTACGACCAAAAAACTAGAATTTTGCCCGATTCCCATATTTTCGTATGCTATAGCCCATGCCTTCCGAGTTGGTCTGAGCCCCCGGACCCCGATTTCCTAACATTTTTCCAGGCTATCAAATACGACCTAAGGAACCACAGTCACCGCCCTGCCATGGCCGTTCCTCGTTGTTTTGCATTTTACGGCCAAAAAACTATAATTTCGCCCGATTCCCATATATTCATGTGCTATAGCCCACGCCCTCCTAGTGGGTTCCGGGCCCCCCGGACCCCGATCGCCTAAAATATTTTCGGGCTATCAAATACGACCTAAGGAACCATAGTCACCGCCCCACCATGGCCGTTCCTTGTTGTTTTGCGTTGTACGGCCAAAAAACTAGAATTCCGCCCGATTCTCATATATTCGTGTGCTATA
The DNA here is from genome assembly GCF_000390325.3 of Nicotiana tomentosiformis. Taxonomy (NCBI): domain Eukaryota; kingdom Viridiplantae; phylum Streptophyta; class Magnoliopsida; order Solanales; family Solanaceae; genus Nicotiana; species Nicotiana tomentosiformis. The sequence continues at coordinate 430,039 of NW_027174588.1, forward strand.
GCCCACGCCTTCCTAGTGGGTCCGGGCCCTCCGGAACCCGATCGCCTAAAAATTTTTCGGGCTATCAAATATGACATAAGGAACCATAGTCACCGCCCCACCATGGCCGTTCCTCGTTGTTTTGCGTTTTACGGCCAAAAAACTAGAATTCCGCCCGATTCTCATATATTCATGTGCTATAGCCCATGCCTTCCTAGTGGGTCCGGGCCCTCCGGACCCCGATTGCCTAAATTTTTTCAAGCTATCAAATACGACCTAAGGAACCATAGTCACCGCCCTGCCATGACCGTTCCTTGTTGTTTTGCTTTTTACGACCAAAAAACTAGAATTTTGCCCGATTCCGATATTTTCGTGTGCTATAGCCCATGCCTTCCGAGTGGGTCCGAGCCCCCGGACCCCGATTGCCTAACATTTTTCCAGGCTATCAAATAAGACCTAAGGAACCACAGTCACCGCCCTGCCATGGCCGTTCCTCATTGTTTTGTATTTTACGGCCAAAAAACTAGAATTCCACCCGATTCCCATATATTCGTGTGCTATAGCCCACGCCTTCCTAGTGGGTTCCGGGCCCCCCGGACCCCGATCGTCTAAAATATTTTCGGGCTATCAAATACGACCTAAGGGACCATAGTCACCGCCCCACCATGGTCGTTCCTTGTTGTTTTGCGTTTTACGGCCAAAAAACTGGAATTCCGCCCGATTCTCATTTTTTTGTGTGCTAAGCCCACGCCTTCCGAGTGGGTCCGGGCCCCCCGGACCCCGATTGCCTAAAATTTATTTGGGCCATCAAAAATGGTCCTAAAGAGCCATAGTCACCGCCCTGCCATGACCGTTCCTCGTTGTTTTCCGTTTTACGATAAAAAAACTAGAATTTCGCCCGATTCCCATATTTTCATGTGCTCTAGCCCACTCCTTCCGAGTGGGCCTGGGTCCCCCAAAACTGGATTGCCTAACATTTTTCTAGGCCATCCAATACGACCTAAGGAACCATAGTCACCGCTCTGCCATGGCCGTTCCTCGTTGTTTTGCATTTTACGGCCAAAAAACTAGAATTCCGCCCGATTCCCATATATTCGTGTGATATATATAGCCTACGCCTTCCTAGTGGGTCCAGTCCCCCCAGATTCCGATCGCCTAAAATTTGTCCGGGCTATCAAATACGACCTAAGGAACCATAGTCACCGCTCTTCCATGACCGTTCCTCGTTGTTTTGCCTTTTACGACCAAAAAACTAGAATTTTGCCCGATTCTCATATTTTCGTGTGCTATAGCCCATGCCTTCCGAGTGGGTCCGAGCCCCCCGACCCCAATTGCCTAACATTATTCCAGGTTATCAAATACTACCTAAGGAACCATAATCACCGCCCCGCCATGGCCGTTCCTCGTTGTTTTGCATTTTATGGCCAAAAACTAGAATTCCGCCCGATTCCCATATATTCGTGTGCTATAGCCTACGCCTTCCTAGTGGGTTCCGGGCCCCCCGGACCCCGATCACCTAAAATATTTTCGGGCTATCAAATACGACCTAAGGAACCATAGTCACCGCCCCTCCATGACCGTTCCTCATTTTTTGCATTTTACGGCCAAAAATCTAGAATTCCGCCCAATTCCCATATATTCGTGTGCTATAGCCCACGCCTTCCAAGTTGGTCCGGGCCACCCGGACCCCGATCACCTAAGGCGTGGGCTATAGCACATGAAAATATGGTAATTAGGTAGAATTCTACTTTTTTCGCCGTAAAATGCAAAACAACAAGGAGCAGTCATGACGGGGTAGTGACTATTGTTTCATAGGTCATATTTGATGGCCCGAAAAACATTTAGGCGATCCGGTTCCGGGGGGCACGAGCCCACTCAGAAGGCGTGGGCTATAGCACAAGAAAATGTACTGAATTCTAGTTTGTTGGCCGTAAAACGCAAAACACCGAGGAGCAGTCATGGCGGGGCGGTGACTATGGTTCCTTAGGTCGTATTTGATGGGTCGGAAAAAATTTAGGCGATCCGATTCTAGGGAGCCCGGGCCCACTCGGAAGGCGTGGGCTATAGCACACGAAAATATGGGAATCGGGCGGAATTCTATTTTTTGGCCATAAAATGCAAAACCACGAGGAGCAGTCATGACGGGGCGGGGACTACGGTTCCTTATGTCGTATTTGATGGATTGAAAAATTATTTTTAGGTGATCCGGGTCTGGGGCCCGAGCCCACTCGGAAGGCGTGGGCAATAGCACACGAAAATATGAGAATCGGGCAGAATTCTAGTTTTTTTGCCGTAAAATGTAAAAAATGAGGAAAGGTCATGGCGGGTGGTGACTATTTTTCCTTAGGTTGTTTTTGATGGCCCGGAAAAATTTTAGGCGATCCGAGTCTTGGGGGCCCTGCCCACTGGAAAGGTCTGTGCTATAGAACACGAAAATATAGGAATCGGGCGGAATTCTAGTTTTCTTGCCGTAAAATGCAAATAAACGAGGAACGGTCATGATGGGGCGGTGACTATGGTTCCTTAGGTTGTATTTGATGGCCCGGAAATTTTTTAGGCGATCCGATTTTTGGGGGCCTGACCCACTCGGAAGGCGTGGGCTATTGCACATGAAAATATGGGAATCGGGCAGAATTCTAGTTTTTTTGCCGTCAAACGTAAAAAATGAGGAACGGTCATGGTAGGGTAACGAATATGGTTCCTTAGGTCATATTTGATGGCCCAAAAAAACATTTTTAGCGATCCGGGTCTGGGAGGCCCGGGACCACTTGGAATGCGTTGGCTATAGCACACGAAAATATGGGAATTAGGCAGAATTCTACTTTTTTAGTCATAAAACGCAAAAACAACGAGGAGAAGTCATGACGGGGCGGTAACTGTGGTTCCTTATGTCGTATTTCATGGCCCGAAAAAGGTTTTAGGGGATCGGGGGGCCCGTGCCCACTCGGAAGGCATGGGCTATAGCACACAAAAATATGGGAATTAGGCAGAATTATATTTGGTTGGCCATAAAATGGCCATTGCGGGGCGGTGACGTTGGTTCCTTAAGTCGTATTTGATGGCCTGGAAAAATTTTAGGCGATCGGGGTCCGGTGGGCTCGGGACCACTCGGAAGGCGTGGAGCGGTCATGACGGGGAGGTGACTATTGTTCCTTAGGTCATATTTGATGGCCTGAAAAACTTTTAGGCGATCCAGTTCCAGGGGGCCCGGGCTCAATCAGAATGTGTGGGCTATAGCACACGAAAATATGGGAATCGGGCGGAATTCTAGTTTTTTGGTCGTAAAATGCAAAACAAACGAGGAACGGTCATGAAGAGGCAGTGACTATGGTTCCTTAGGTCGTATTTGATCGCCCAGAAAAATGTTTAAGCGATCCGCTTTTCTAGGGACCCGGGCCCACTCAGAAGGCGTAGGCTATAGCACACGAAAATATGGGAATCAGGCGCACGACGCAAACAACTAGAAGCCATCATGACAGGGTGGTGACTATGGTTCCTTAGGTCATATTTAATGGCCCAAAAAAATTTTAGGCGATCCGATGATGGGGGCTTGGGCCCACTCGGAAAGCGTGGGCTATAGCACACGAAAAATATGGGAATCGGGCGGAATTCTAGTTTTTTAGCCGTAAAACACAAATAAACGAGGAACGGTCATGGAGGGGCAATGAATATGGTTCCTTAGGTTGTATTTGATTGCTCGGAAAAATTTCAGGCAATCCGGTTCTGGGGGGCCCGACCCACTCGGAAGGTGTGGGCTATAGCACACTAAAATATGGGAATCGGGCGAAATTCTAGTTTTTTGGCCATAAAACGCAAATAAATGAGGAGCAGTCATGACGGGGCGATGACTATGGTTCCTTAGGTTGTATTTGATGGCCTGGAAAAAGATTAGACGATCCGGTTCTGGGGGGCCCGACCCACTCGGAAGGCGTGGGCTATAGCACACGAAAATATGATAATCAGGCGGAATTCTAGTTTTTTGGCCATAAAACACAAAGCAATGACGAGCAATCATGAAGGGGCGGTGAATATGGTTCCTTAGGTCATATTGGATGGCCCGGAAAAATTTTAAGCGATCCGGTTCTGGGGGGCCGGGCCCACTCGGAAGGCGTGGGCTATATAGCACACGAAAATATGCGAATCGGGCGGAATTCTAGTTTTTTGGATGTAAAATGCAAAACAACAAGGAGCAGTCATGGCAGGGCGGTGACTATGGTTCCTTAGGTCTTATTTGATGGCCAGAATTTTTTTTAGATGATTCGGTTCAAGGGGCCCGGGCCCACTCGGTATGCGTGGGCTATAACACATGAAAATATGGGAATCGGGCACAATTCTAGTTTTTTGGCCGTAAAATGGAAAACAATGAGGAGAATGCATGACGGGGCATTGACTGTGGTTCCTTAGGTCATATTTGAAGGATCGGAAAAATTTTAGGCGATACAGTTCCGGGGGGCCCGGGCCCACTCGGAAGGCGTGGGCTATAGCACATGAAAATATGGGAATAAGGCGAAATTCTTGTTTTTTGGCCGTAAAACGCAATAAAATGTGGAAAGGTCATGGCGGGGTGGTGACTATATTTCCTTAGGTCATTTTTTATGGCCCGGAAACATTTTAGGCGATCCGTGTCCGGGGGCCCTGCCCACTGGGATATAGCGCACGAAAATATGGGAATCATGCAGAATTCTAGCTTTTTGGCCGTAGAACGCAATTAAACGAGGAACGATTATTGCGAGGCAATGAATATGGTTCCTTAGGTTGTATTTGATGGCCCAAAAAAATTTTAGGCGACCCGGTTCTGGGTGCTCGACCCACTCGGAAGGCGTGGTCTATAGCACACGAAAATATGGGAATCGGGCAGAATTCTAGTTTTTTGGCCGAAAAACGCAAAGAAATGAAGAGCAGTCATGACGGGGCGGTGACTATGGTTCCTTAGGTCATATTTTATGGCCTGAAAATTTTTTAGGTGATCCGGTTTTGGGGTCCGGGCCCACCCGGAAGGCGTGGGCTATGGCAGAAGAAAATTTGTGAATCGGGCGGAATTCTAGTTTTTTGGCCATAAAATACAAAAACATGAGGAGCAGTCATGACAGGGCAGTGACTATGGTTCCTTAGGTCGTATTTGTTGGCTCGAAAATTTTTTAAGCTATCCGCTTTTCTAGGGAGCCCGGGCTAACTCGGAAGGCGTGGGCTATAGCACATGAAACTATGGGAATCGGGAAGATTTCTAGTTTTTTGGCTGTAAGACGTAAAACAACAAGGAGCAGTTATGACAGGGTGATGACTATGGTTCCTTAGGTCGTATTTGATAGCCCGAAAATTTTTTAGGTGATCCGATGATGGGGGGCCCGGGCCCACTCCAAAGGTGTGGGCTATAGCACACGAAAATATGGGAATCTGGCGGAATTCTAGATTTTTGGCCGTAAGACGCAAGAAAACAAGGACCAGTCATGACTGGGTGGTGACTATGGTTCCTTAGGTCATATTTGATGGCTCGGAAAATTTTTAAGCAATCCGCTTTTCTAGGGGGCCGGGCCCACTCGGAAGGCGTGGGCTATAAGCACAGGAAAATATGGGATCAGGCGGAATTCTAGTGTTTTGTCCGTAAAACTCAAATAAACGAGGAACGGTCAAGGAAGGGCAGTGACTATGGTTCCTTAGGTCGTATTTAATGGCCCGAAAAAATTTTAGGCGATCCGGTTCTGGGGGGCCCGACCCACTCGGAGGCGTGGGCTAAAGCACACGACAATATGGGAATCAGGTAGAATTCTAGTTTTTTGGTCAGTCATGATTGGGCAGTGACTATGGTTGCTTAGGTCATATTTAATGGCGCAAAAAATTTTTAGGCGATCCGATTCTGGGGAGCCCAGGCCGACTCGGAAGGCGTGGGCTATATCGCACACAAAAATATTGGAATCGGGCGGAATTCTAGTTTTTTTGCCTTAAAATGGAAAAGAACGAGGAACGGTCATGGCGGGGCAGCGACTATGATTCCTTAGGTCGTATTTGATGGCTCGGAAAAAGTTTAGGCGATTCAGTTTCGGGGGGCCCGAGCCCACTCGGAATGCGTGGGATACAGCACACGAAAATATGGAAATCGGGCGGAATTCTAGTTTTTGGACGTAAAATGCAAATAAATAAGGAACAGTCATTGTAGGGCGGTGACTATTTTTCCTTAGGTCATTTTTGATGGCCCGGAAACATTTTAGGTGATCCGTGTCTGGGGGCCCTGCCCACTGGGATGTAGCACACGAAAATATGAGAATCGGGCAGAATTCTAGTTTTTTGGCCTTAAAATGCAAATAAACGAGGAACGGTCAAGGCAAGGTGATGAATATGGTTCCTTAGGTTGTATTTGATGGCCCGAAAAATTTTTAGGCGATCCGGTTCTTGGGGGCCCGACCCACTCGGAAGGCGTGGTCTATAGCACACGAAAATATGGGAATGGGGCAGAATTCTAATTTTTTTGCAGTAAAACTCAAAGAAATGAGGAGTAGTCATGACGGGGGTGGTAACTATGGTTCCTTAGGTCGTATTTGATGGCCCGAAAAAAAGTTAGGTGATCCGGTTCTGGGGGCACGAGCCCACTCGGAAGGCGTTGGCTATAGCACATGAAAATATGGGAATCGGGCGGAATTCTAGTTTTTTTGGCTGTAAAACACAAAAAACAAACAAGGAGCGATCATGGCGGGGGGTTGACTATGGTTCCTTAGGTCATTTTTGATGGCCCGAAAACATTTTAAGCGATCGGGCGAAAAATGTTGTGATGCCCACTGGGAGGTAGCACACGAAAATATGGGAATCGAGCGAAATTCTAGCTTTTTGGCCGTAAAACTCAAATAAACGCTGAATGGTTATGGCGAGGCGATGACTATGGTTCCTTAGGTGGTATTTGATTGCCCGAAAAATTTTTAGGCGACCCAGTTCTGGGGGGCTCCGAGCCTACCCGGAAGGCGTGGGCTATAGCACATGAAAATATGGGAATCGGCCGGAATTCTAGTTTTTTGGCCGTAAAACGCAAAACAATGAGGAACAGTCATGATGGGGCGGTGACTATGGTTCCTACTGTCATATTTGATGGCCCGGAAAATTTTTAAGCGATCCACTTTTCTAGGGGGCCCGGGCCCACTCGGAAGGCGTGGGCTATAGCACACGAAAATATGGGAATCAGGCGGAATTCTAGTTTTTTGTCCGTAAAACTCAAATAAACGAGGAACGGTCAAGAAAGGGCGGTGACTATGGTTCCTTAGGTCATATTTGATGGCCCGAGAAAATTTTAGGCGATCCGGTTCTGGGGGACCAGACCCACTCGGAGGCGTGGTCTATAGCACACGACAATATGGGAATCAGGATGGGAATCAGGGAGAATTCTAGTTTTTTGGCCGTAAAACGCAAAAACAAAAATGGAGTAGTCATGACGGGGCAGTGACTATGGTTGCTTAGTTCGTATTTAATGGCCCGAAAAAATTTTAGGCGATCCGATTCGGGGGAGCTCGGGCCCACTCGGAAGGCGTGGGCTATATCGCACACAAAAATATTGGAATCAGGCGGAATTCAAGTTTTTTTGCCTTAAAATGCAAAAAAACGAGGAACGGTCATGGCGGGGCAGTGACTATAATTCCTTAGGTCGTATTTGACGGCTCGGAAAAAGTTTAGGCGATTCGGTTTCGGGGGGCCCGAGCCCACTCGGAATGCGTGGGATATAGCACACGAAAATATGGGAATCGGGCGGAATTCTAGTTTTTTGGCCGTAAAACGCAAATAAATGAGGAACGGTCATTGCGGGGCAGTGACTATTGTTCCTTAGGTCATTTTTGATAGCCTGGAAACATTTTAGGTGATCCGTGTCCGGGGGCCCTGCCCACTGGGATGTAGCACACGAAAATATGATAATCGGGCAGAATTCTAGTTTTTTGGCAATAAAACGCAAATAAACGAGGAACGCTCGTGGCAAGGTGATGAATATGGTTCCTTAGGTCGTATTTGATGGCTCGGGAAAATTTTAGGCGATCCGGTTCTTGGGGGGCCAAACCCACTCGGAGGCGTGGGCTATAGCACACGACAATATCTAAATCAGGTAGAATTCTAGTTTTTTGGCCGTAAAACGCAAAAAGAAATGGATTAGTCATGACGGGGCAGTGACTATGGTTGCTTAGGTCATATTTAATGGCCCGAGCAATCCGATTCTGGGGAGCCCGGGCCCACTCAGAAGGCGTGGGCTATATAGCACATAAAAATATTGGAATCGGGCGGAATTCTAGTTTTTTTGCCTTAAAATGCAAAAACACGAGGAATGGTCATGGCGAGGTAGTGACTATGATTCCTTAGGTCGTATTTGATTGCTCGGAAAAAGTTTAGGCGATTCGGTTTCGGGGGGCCCGAGCCCACTCGGAATGCGTGGGATATAGCACACGAAAATATGTGAATCAGGCAGAATTCTAGTTTTTTTGCCGTAAAACGCAAATAAAGGAGGAACGGTCATTGCGGGGCGGTGACTATTGTTCCTTAGGTCATTTTTGATGGCCCGGCCAAGATTTCTAGTTTTTTAGCCGTAAGACGCAAAACAACAAGGAGCAGTCATGACAGGGTAATGACTATAGTTCCTTAGGTCGTATTTGATGGCCCGAAAAAATTTTAGGCGATCCGATGATGGGGGGCCCGGGCCCACTCGGAAGGCGTGGGTTATAGCACACGAAAATATGGGAATCAGGCGGAATTCTAGTTCTTTGGCTGTAAGACGCAAAAAAACAAGGAGCAGTCATGACAGGGTGGTGACTATAGTTCCTTAGGTCATATTTGATGGCCTAAAAAAAATTTAGGCGATCCGATGATGGGGGGCCCGGGCCCACTCGGAAGGCGTGGGCTATAGCACACGAAAATAAGGGAATCAGGCGGAATTCTAGTTGTTTGTCCGTAAAACTCAAATAAACGAGGAACGGTCATAGAGGGGAAGTGACTATGGTTACTTAGGTTGTATTTTATGGCCCGAAAATTTTTAGGCGATCCGGTTCTGGGGGGCCCGACCCACTCAAAAAGTGTGGGCTAAAGCACAAGAAAATATGGGAATCGGGCAGAATTCTAGTGTTTTGGCCATAAAACGCAAAACAATGAGGAGCGGTCATGACGAGGTGGTGACTATGGTTCCTTAGGTCGTATTTGATGGCCCGAAAATTTTTTAAGCGATCCGCTTTTCTAGGGGGCCCGGGCCCACTCGGAAGGCGTGGGCTATAGCACACGACAATATGGGAATCAGGTAGAATTGTAGTTTTTTGGCCGTAAAAAGCAAAAACAAACATGGTGTATTCATGACAGGGCAGTGACTATGGTTCCTTAGGTCGTATTTAATGGCCCGAAAAAAGTTTGGCTATCCAATTCTGGGGAGTCCGGGCCCGCTCAGAAGGCGTGGGCTATATAGCATACAAAAATATGGGAAACGGGCGAAATTCTAGTTTTTTTGCCTTCAAATGCAAAAAACCAAGGAACGGTCATGGTGGGCCAGTGATTATGATTTCTTAGGTCGTATTTGATGGCTTGGAAAAAGTTTAGGTGATTTGGTTCCGGGGGGCCTGAGCCCACTCAGAAAGCGTGGGATATAGCACAAAACAATATGGGAATAGGGCAGAATTCTAGTTTTTTGGCCATAAAACGCAAATAAATGAAGAACGGTCATGGAAGGGCGGTGAATAAGGTTCCTTAGGTTGTATTTGATGCCCGGAAATATTTTAGGCGATCCGGTTCTGGGGGCCCGACCCACTCGGAAGGCATAGGCTATAGCACACGAAAATATGGGAATCGGGCACAATTCTAGGTTTTTGGCCGTAAAATGCAAAAACATGAGGAGCATGCATGACGGGGCTTTGATTATGGTTCCTTAGGTCGTATTTGATGGCCCGGAAAATTTTTAGGTGATTTAGTACCGGGGGCCCAGGCCCACTCGGAATGCGTGGGCTAGCACACGAAAATATGAGAATCAGGCGGAATTCTAGTTTTTTGGCCGTAAAATGCTAAAAACAATGAGGTGCGATCATGGGAGGGTGGTGATTATGCTTCCTTAAGTCGTATTTGATGGCCTGGAAAAATCTTAGGCGATCGGGGTCTGGGGAGCCCGGGAACACTCGGAAGGCGTGGGCTATAGCACATGAAAATATGGGAATCAGGCGGAATTCAAGTTTTTTATCCATAAAACGCAAAACAATGAGGAACAGTCATGACGGGGCGGTGACTATAGTTCCTTAGGTCGTATTTTATTGCTCGGAAACTTTTTAAGAGATTCGCTTTTCTAGGGGCCCGGGCCCATTCGAAAGGTGTGGGCTATAACACACGGAAATATGGGAATCAGGCAAAATTCTAGTTTTTTGGCCGTAAGACGCAAAACAACGAGGAGCAGTCATGACAGAGTGGTGACTATGGTTTCTTAGGTCATATTTGATGGCCCAAAATAATTTTAGGCTATCCGATGATGGGGGCCCCTGGCCCACTCGGAAGGCGTGGGCTATAGCACACGAAAATATGGGAATCAAGTAGAATTGTAGTTTTTTGGCCGTAAAACGCAAAAAACACATGGAGTATTCATGACGGGGCAGTGACTATGGATCCTTAGGTCGTATTTGATGGACCGAAATTTTTTTAGGCGATCCGATTCTGGGGAGTCCGGGCCCACTCGGAAGGCGTGGGCTATATAACACACAAAAATATGGGAATCGGGCGGAATTCTAGTTTTTTTGCCTTAAAATACAAAAAACCGAGGAACGGTCATGGCGGGGAAGTGACTATGATTCCTTAGGTCGTATTTGATGGCTCGGAAAAAGTTTAGGCGATTCGGTTTCGGGGGGCCAGAGCCCACTCGGAATGCGTGGGATATATCAAACGAAAATATGGGAATCAGACGGAATTCTAGTTTTTTGGCCGTAAAATGCAAAAATACGAGGAGCATGCATGACGGGGCATTTATTATGGTTACTTAGGTCGTATTTGATGGCCCGAAATATTTTTAGGTGATTTATTACCGGGGGCCCGGGCCCACTCGGAATGCGTGGCCTAGTACATGAAAATATGGGAATCAGGCAGAATTCTAGTTTTTTGGCGGTAAAATGCAAAAACAAAATGAGGAGAGGTCATGGGAGAGCGGTGACTATGGTTCCTTAAGTTGTATTTGATGGCCTGATAAAACTTTAGGCGATCGGGGTCCGAGGGGCCCGAGCCCACTCGGAAGGCATGGGCTATAGCACATGAAATTATGGGAATCGGGCGGAATTCTAGTTTTTTTGCCTTAAAATACAAAAAACCGAGGAACGATCATGGCGGGGAAGTGACTATGATTCCTTAGGTCGTATTTGATGGCTCGGAAAAATTTTAGGCGATTCGGTTCCGGGGGTCCAGAGCCCACTCGGAATGCGTGGGATATATCAAACGAAAATATGGGAATCAGACGGAATTCTAGTTTTTTGGCCGTAAAATGCAACAAAATGAGGAGCATGCATGACAGGGCATTTATTATGGTTACTTAGGTCGTATTTGATGGCCCGAAAAGTTTTTAGGCGATTTATTACCGGGGGCCCGGGCCCACTCGGAATGCGTGGCCTAGTACATGAAAATATGGGAATCAGGCGGAATTCTAGTTTTTTGGCCGTAAAATGCAAAAAAAACGAGGAGAGGTCATGGGAGGGCGGTGACTATGGTTCCTTAAGTTATATTTGATGGCCTGAAAAAACTTTAAGCGATCGGGGTCCGAGGGGCCCGGGCCCACTCGGAAGGCATGGGCTATAGCACATGAAATTATGGGAATCAGGCGGAATTCTAGTTTTTTGGCTGTAAAATGCAAAAAAAGGAGGAAAGGTCATGGAGGGGCGGTGACTATTTTTCCTTAGGTTGTTTTTGATGGCCCGGAAACATTTTAGGCGATCTGTGTCAGGGGGCCCTGCCCACTGGGAAGTAGCACGCGAAACTATGGGAATCGAGCGGAATTCTAGATTTTTGGCCGTAACACGCAATTAAACGAGGAACGGTTATGGCGAGGCGATGACTATGGTTCCTTAGGTTGTATTTGATGGCCCAAAAAAATTTTAGGCGACCCGATTCTGGGGGGCCCGACCCACTCGGAAGGCGTGGTCTATAGCACACGAAAATATGGGAATCGGGCAGAATTCTAGTTTTTTGGCCGTAAAACACACAGAAATGAGGAGCAGTCATGATGGGGCAGTGACTATGGTTCCTTAGGTCGTATTTGATGGCCCAAAAGTTTTTAGGTGATCCGGTTCTGGGGGGCCCGGGCCCACTCGGAAGGCGTGGGCTATAGCACAAGAAAATATGTGAATCGAGCGGAATTCTAGTTTTTTATCCATAACACGCAAAACAATGAGGAACGGTCATGATGGGGCGGTGACTATGGTTCCTTAGGTCATATTTGATTGCCTGGAAAATTTTTAAGCGATCCGCTTTTCTAGGGGGCCTGGGCCCACTCGGAAACGGGCAGAATTCTAGTTTTTTGGCCGTAAGACGCAAAATAATGAGGAGCAGTCATGACAGATTGGTGACTATGGTTCCTTAGGTCGTATTTGATGGCCCAAATTTTTTTTTAGGCGATCCGATGATGGGGGGGCCGGGCCCACTCAGAAGGCGTGGGCTATAGCACACGAAAATATGGGAATCGGGCAGAATTCTAGTTTTTTGGACGTAAAACACAAATAAACGAGGAACGGTCATAGAGGGGCGGTGACTATGGTTCCTTAGGTCGTATTTGATAGCTCAAAAAAAAAATTAGGAAATCCGGTTCTAGGGAGCTTGACCCACTCAGAAGGCGTGGGCTATAGCACACGAAAATATGAGAATCAGGCGGAATTCTAGTTTTTTGGCCGTAAAACGCAAAGAAATGAGGAGCAATCATGACGGGGCGGTGACTATGGTTCCTTAGGTCATATTTGATTGCTCATAAAATTTTTAGGCGATCTGGTTCTAGGGGGACCGGGCCCACTCGGAAGGCGTGGGCTATATAGCACACGAAAGTTTGGGAATCGGGCGGAATTCTTGTTTTTTGGACGTAAAATGCAAAACAACAAGAAGCAGTCATGACAGGGCATTGACTATGGTTCCTTAGGTCGTATTTTATGGCCCGAAAAAAATATAGATGACCCGGGTCTGGGGGGCCCGGGCCCACTCGGTATGCGTGGGCTATAGCACACGAAAATATGATAATTGGGCAGAATTCAAGTTTTTTGGCCGTAAAATGCAAAACAACGAGGAGCATACATGACGGGGCACTATGGTGCCTTAGGTCGTATATGATGGCCCGGAAAAATTTTAGGCGATTTAGTTCCAGGGGGCCCAGGCCCACTCGGAAGGCGTGGGTTATAGCATATGAAAATATGGGAATCGGGCGGAATTCTAGTTTTTTGGCCGTAAAACGCAAAAAACAAATGAGTAGCGGTCATGGAGGGGCGGTGACTATGGTTTCTTAAGTCGTATTTGATGGCCAGGAAAACTTTTAGGCGATCGGGGTCCGGGGGACGGGCCCATTCGGAAGGCGTGGGCTATAGCACATGAAAATATGGGAATCAGGCGGAATTCTAGTTTTTTGGCCGTAAAACACAATAAAACGAGGAAAGGTCATGGCGGGGCGGTGACTATTTTTTCTTAGGTCGGTTTTGATGGCCCAAAAATATATTAGGCGATCCGTGTCCGGGGGCCCTACCCACTGGGATGTAGCACACGAAAATATGAGAATCGGGCGGAATTCTAGTTGTTTCGCCATAAAACGCAAATAAACGAGGAACGATCGTGGTGAGGCGATGTATATGGATCCTTAGGTTGTATTTGATGGCCCGAAAACTTTTTTGGCGATCCAGTTCTGGGGGGCCCGACCTACTCGGAAGGCATGGTCTATAGCACACGAATATATGGGAATCGGGCAGAATTCTAGTTTTTTGGCCGTAAAATGCAAAACAATGAGGAGCAGTCATGACGGGGCGGTGACTATGGTTCCTTAGGTCATATTTGATGGCCCAAAATATATTTAGGCGATCCGATACTGGGGGTCCGGGCCCACTCAGAAGGCGTGGGCTATGGTACAAGAAAATATGTTAATCGGGCGGAATTCTAGTTTTTTTGGCCATAAAACACAAATAAATGAAGAGGAGTCATGACGGGGTGATGACTATGGTTCATTAGGTCATATTTGATTTCCCGAAAATTTTTTAGGAGATCCTATGATAGGGGGCCCGGGCCCACTCGGAAGGCGTGGGAGCACATGAAAATATGGGAACCGGGCGGAATTCTAGTTTTTTGGCCGCAATACGCATAAAAACAAGGAGCAGTCATGACAGGGTGGTGACTATGGTTCCTTAGGTCATATTTGATGGCCCGAAAAAATTTTAGGCGATCCGATTATGTGGCGTGGGCTATATAGCACACGAAAATATGGGAATCGAGCGAAATTCTAGTTGTTTTACCTTAAAATGCAAAAATATGAGGAACGGTAATGGAGGGGCAGTGACTATAATTCCTTAGGTCGTATTTGATGGCTCGGAAAATTTTTAGGTGATTCGGTTCCGGGGGGCCCGAGCCCACTCAGAATGCGTGGGATATAGCACATGAAAATATGGGAATCGGGCAAAATTCTAGTTTTTTGTCGTAAAATGCAAATAAACGAGGAACAGTCATGGCGGGGCAGTGACTATGGTTCCTTAGGTTGTATTTGATGGCCTGGAAAATTTTTAGGCAATCTGGTTCAGGGGCCCCGACCCACTCGAAAGGCATGGGCTATAGCACCCTAAAATATGGGAATCGGGCACAATTCCAGTTTTTTGGCCGTTAAATGCAAAACAATGAGGAGCATGCATGTCGGGGCGTTGATTATGGTTCCTTAGGTCGTATTTGATGGCCCGGAAAAAGTTTAGGCGATCCTATGATTGGGGGCCCGGGCCCACTCGGAAGGCATGGGTTATAGCACAGGAAAATATGGGAATCGGGCGGAATTCTAGTTTTTTTGCCGTAAGACGCAAAAAAACAAGGAGCAGTCATGACAGGGTGGTGACTATGGTTCATTAGGTCGTATTTGATAGCCTGAAAAAATTTTAGGCGATACGATGATGGGTGGCCCGGGCCCACTCGGAAGGCGTGGGCTATAGCCCAAGAAAATATGTGAATCGGGCGGAATTCTAGTTTTTTATCCATAAAACGCAACACAATGAGGAACAGTCATGACGGGGCGGTGACTATGGTTCCTTAGGTCGTATTTGATTGCCTGGAAAATTTTTAAGCGATCCGCTTTTCTAGGGGGCCCGGGCCCACTCGAAAACGGGCAGAATTCTAGTTTTTTGGCCGTAAGATGCAAAACAATGAGGAGCAGTCATGACAGAGTGGCGATCCGATGATGGGGGGCCGGGCCCACTCAGAAGGCGTGGGCTATAGCACACGAAAATATGGGAATCGGGCAGAATTCTAGTTTTTTGGACGAAAAAACACAAATAAACGAGGAACGGTCATAGAGGGGCGGTGACTAAGTTCCTTAGGTCGTATTTGAAGGCTCGAAAAAAATTAGGAAATCCGGTTCTGGGGAGCCCGACCCACTCGGAAGGCGTTGGCTATTGCACATGAAAATATGAGAATTAGGCGGAATTCTAGTTTTTTGGACGTAAAACGCAAAGAAATGAGGAGAAATCATGACGGGGTGGTGACTATGGTTCCTTAGGTCGTATTTGATGGCTCATAAAAATTTTAGGCGATCCGGTTCTGGGGGGACCGGGCCCACTCGGAAGGCGTGGGCTATATAGCACACGAAAGTTTTGGAATCGGGCGAAATTCTAGTTTTTTGGACGTAAAATGCAAAACAACAAGGAGCAGTCATGACAGGTCATTGACTATGGTTCCTTAGGTCGTATTTTATGGCCCGAAAAAAATATAGATGACCCGGGTCTGGGGGGCCCGAGCCCACTCGGTATGCGTGGGCTATAGCACACGAAAATATGATAATTGGGCAGAATTCAAGTTTTTTGGCCGTAAAATGCAAAACAACGAGGAGCATGCATGACGGGGCGTTGACTATGGTGCCTTAGGTCGTATTTGATGGCCTGGAAAATTTTTAGGCAATTCAGTTCCGGGGGGCCCAGGCCCACTCGAAAGGCGTGGGCTATAGCACATGAAAATATGGGAATCAGGCGGAATTCTAGTTTTTTGGCCGTAAAATGCAAAAAACAAATGAGGAGCGGTCATGGAGGGGCGGTGACTATGATTCCTTAAGTCATATTTGATGGCCTGGAAAACCTTTAGGCGATCGGGGTCCGGGGGGCCGGGCCCATTCGGAAGGCGTGGGCTATAGCACATGAAAATATGGGAATCAGGCAGAATTCTAGTTTTTTGGCCGTAAAACGCAATAAAACGAGGAAAGGTCATGGCGGGGCGGTGACTATTTTTTCCTTAGGTCGGTTTTGATGGCCCGAAAATATATTAGGCGATCCGTGTCCGAGGGCCCTACCCAATGGGATGTAGCACACGAAAATATGGGAATCAGGCGAAATTCTAGTTTTTTGGCCATAAAACGCAAATAAACGAGGAACGGTCGTGGCGAGGCGATGAATATGGATCCTTAGGTTGTATTTGATGGCCCGAAAAAATTTTTAGGCGATCCGGTTCTGGGGGGCACGACCTACTCGGAAGGCGTGGTCTATAGCACACGAAAATATGGGAATCGGGCAGAATTCTAGTTTTTTGGCCGTAAAACGCAAAGAAATGAGGAGCAGTCATGACGGGGCGGTGACTATGGTTCTTAGGTCATATTTGATGGCCTGAAATATTTTTAGGATATCCGGTACTGGGGGTCCGGGCCCACTCGGAAGGCGTGGGCTATGGTACAAGAAAATATGTCAATCGGGCGGAATTCTATTTTTTTGGCCATAAAACGCAAAACAATGAAGAGGAGTCATGACGGGGTGGTGACTATGGTTGCTTAGGTCATATTTTATTTCCTAAAATGTTTTTAGGAGATCCTATGATAGGGGGCCCGGACCCACTCGGAAGGCGTGGGAGAACACAAAAATATGGGAACCGGGCGGAATTCAAGTTTTTTGGCCGTAAGACGGAAAAAAACAAGAAGCAGTCATGACAGGGTGGTGACTATGGTTCCTTAGGTCGTATTTGATGTCCTGAAAAATTTTTAGGTGATCCGATGATGGGGGGCCCGGGCCCACTCGGAAGGCGTGGGCTATAGCACACGAAAATATGGGAATCGGGTAGAATTCTAGTTTTTTGCCGGGTAAATCTCAATTAAACGAGGAACGGTCATGGAGGGGTGGTGACTATGGTTCCTTAGGTCATATTTGATGGCCCGGAAAAATTTTAGGCGATCCGCTTCTGGAGGGCCCGACCCACTCGAAAGGCGTGGGCTATAGCACACAAAAATGTGGGAATCGGGTAGAATTGTAGTTTTTTGGCCATTAAACGAAAAACAATGAGGAGCAGTCATGACGGGGCGGTGACTATGGTTCCTTAGGTCATATTTGATGGCCCAAAATATATTTAGGCGATCCGGTACTGGGGGTCCGGGCCCACTCAGAAGGCGTGGGCTATGGTACAAGAAAATATGTTAATCGGGCGGAATTCTAGTTTTTTTGGCCATAAAACACAAATAAATGAAGAGGAGTCATGACGGGGTGATGACTATGGTTCATTAGGTCATATTTGATTTCCCGAAAATTTTTTAGGAGATCCTATGATAGGGGGCCCGGGCCCACTCGGAAGGCGTGGGAGCACATGAAAATATGGGAACCGGGCGGAATTCTAGTTTTTTGGCCGTAATACGCAAATAAATGAGAAACGGTCATGGAGGGGCGGTGACTTTGGTTACTTAGGTTGTATTTAATGGCCCGGAAAAATTTTAGGCAATCCCGTTCTAGGGGGCCCGACCTACTCGGAAGGCGTGGGCTATAGCACACGAAAATATGGGAATCGGGTAGAATTCTAGTTTTTTGTCTGTAAAACGCAAGTAAATGAGAAACGGTCATGGAGGGGCGGTGACTTTGGTTACTTAGGTTGTATTTAATGGCCCGGAAAAATTTTAGGCAATCCCGTTCTAGGGGGCCCGACCTACTCGGAAGGCGTGGGCTATAACACACAAAAATATGGGAATCGGGCGAAATTCTAATTTTTTGGCCATAAAACGCAAATAAATGAGGAGCGGTCAGGACGGGGTAATGACTATGGTTCCGTAGGTAGTATTTGATGGCTCTGAAAAATTTTAAGCGATCCGCTTTTCTAGGGGGGCCGAGCCCACTCGGAAGGCGTTGGCTATAGTACACGACAATATGGGAATCAGGCAGAATTCTAGTTTTTTGGCCGTAAAAAGCAAAACACACATGGAGTAGTCATGACGGGGTAGTGACTATGGTTCCTTAGGTCGTATTTGATGGCCCGAAAAAATTTTAGGTGATCCAGTTCTGGGGGTACGGGCCCACTCGAAAGGTGTGGGCTATAGCAAAAGAAAATATGGGAAGAAGGCGGAATTCTAGTTTTTTGGCCGTAAAATGCAAAACAAACGAGGAAAGGTCATGGCGGGGTGGTGACTATTTTTCCTTAAGTCGTTTTTGATGGCCCGAAAATATTTTAGGCGATCCGTATATGGGGGCCCTGCCCACTGGGAAGTAGCACATGAAAATATGGGAATCGGGCGGAATTCTAGCTTTTTGGCTGTAAAACGCAAATAAACGAGGCACGTTTATGGCGAGGCGACCCGGTTCTGGGGGGCCCAACCCACTCGGAAGGCATGGGCTATAGCACAAGAAAATATGAAAATCGGGCGAAATTCTAATTTTTGGCCATAAAACGCAAGAACAAGAGGAGCAGTCATGACAGGGCGGCGACTATGGTTCCTTAGGTCGTATTTGATGGCCCGAAATTTTTTTTAGCCATCCGCTTTTATAGGGGTTCCGGGTCCACTCGGAAGGTGTGGGCTATAGCATACGAAAATATGGGAATCGGGCGGAATTCTAGTTTTTTGCCGTTAACTCAAATAAATGAGGAACGGTCATGGAGGGGCGGTGACTTTGGTTCCTTAGGTTGTATTTAATGTCCTGAAAAAATTTTAGGCAATCCAGTTCTGGGGGGCCCGACCTACTCGGAAGGCGTGGGCTATAACACACGAAAATATGGGAATCGGGAAGAATTCTAGTTTTTTGGCCATAAAACGCAAAATAATGAGGAGGAGTCATGACAGTGCGGTGACTATGGTTCCTTATATCGTATTTGATGGCCCCTAAAATTTTTATGTGATCCGCTTTTCTAGGGGACGGGGCCCACTCGGAAGGCGTTGGCTATAGCACACGACAATATGGGAATCAGGCAGAATTCTAGTTTTTTGGCCGTAAAACGCAAAACACACATGGAGTAGTCATGACGGGGCGGTGACTATGGTTCCTTAGGTCGTATTTGATGGCCCAAAAAAATGTTAGGTGATCCGGTTCTAGGGGGCACGGGCCAACTCAAAAGGTGTGGGCTATAGCAAAAGAAAATATGGGAATCAGGCGGAATTCTAGTTTTTTGGCCGTAAAATGCAAAACAAACAAGGAAAGGTCATGGCGGGGTGGTGACTATTTTTCCTTAAGTCGTTTTTGATGGCCCGAAAATATTTTAGGCGATCCGTATATGGGGGCCCTGCCCACTGGGAAGTAGCATATGAAAATATGGGAATCGGGCGGAATTCAAGGTTTTTGGCTGTAAAACGCAAATAAACGAGGAACGTTTATGGCGAGGCGACCCGGTTCTGGGGGGCCCGACCCACTCGGAAGGCGTGGGCTATAGCACAAGAAAATATCTGAATCGGGCAGAATTCTAGTTTTTATCCATAAAACGCAAAATAATGAGGAGCAGTCATGACGGGGCGGTGACTATGGTTCCTTAGGTCGTATTTAATTGCCCAAAAAATTTTGAAGCGATCCGCTTTTCTATGGGGCCCGGGCCCACTCGGAAGGCATGGGCTATAGCACAAGAAAATATGGAAATCGGGCGGAATTCTAATATTTTGCCATAAAACGCAAAAACAAGAGGAGCAGTCATGACAGGGCGGCGACTATGGTTCCTTAGGTCGTATTTGATGGCCCGAAATTTGTTTTAGCCATCCGCTTTTATAGGGGTCCCGGGTCCACTCGGAAGGTGTGGGCTATAGCACACGAAAATATGGGAATCGGGCGGAATTCTAGTTTTTTGTCCGTAAAACTCAAATAAATGAGGAACGGTCATGGAGGGGCGGTGACTTTGGTTCCTTAGGTTGTATTTAATGTCCCGAAAAATTTTTAGGCAATCCGGTTCTGGGGGGCCCGACCTACTCGGAAGGCGTGGGCTATAACACACGAAAATATGGGAATCGGGCAGAATTCTAGTTTTTTGGCCATAAAACGCAAAACAATGAGGAGGAGTCATGACGGTGCGGTGACTATGGTTCCTTATATCGTATTTGATGGCCCAGAAAATTTTTATGCGATCCGCTTTTCTAGGGGACCGGGCCCACTCGGAAGGCGTTGGCTATAGCACACGACAATATGGGAATTAGGCAGAATTCTAGTTTTTTGGCCGTAAAACGCAAAACACACATGGAGTAGTCATGACGGGGCGTTGACTATGGTTCCTTAAGTCGTATTTGATGGCCCAAAAAAATGTTAGGTGATCCGGTTCTAGGGGGCACGGGTCCACTCGAAAGGTGTGGGCTATAACACAAGAAAATATGGGAATCGGGCGGAATTCTAGTTGTTTGGCCATAAAATGCAAAACAAACGAGGAAAGGTCGTGGCGGGGTGGTGACTATTTTTCCTTAAGTCATTTTTGATGGCCCAAAAATATTTTAGGCGATCCGTATCTGGGGGCCCTGCCCACTGGGAAGTAGCACATGAAAATATGGGAATCAGGCAGAATTCCAACTTTTTGGCTGTAAAACGCAAATAAACGAGGAACGTTTATGGCGAGGCGACCCGGTTCTGGGGGGCCTGACCCACTCGGAAGGCGTGGGCTATAGCACAAGAAAATATCTGAATCGGGCAGAATTCTTGTTTTTATCCATAAAACGCAAAACAATGAGGAGCAGTCATGACGGGGCGATGACTATGGTTCCTTAGGTCGTATTTAATTGCCCAAAAAATTTTGAAGCGATCCGCTTTTCTAGGGGGCCTGGGCCCACTAGGAAGGCATGGGCTATAGCACAAGAAAATATGGAAATCGGCCGGAATTCTAATTTTTGGCCGTAAAACACAAAAACAAGAGGAGCAGTCATGACAGGGCGGCGACTATGGTTCCTTAGGTCGTATTTGATGGTCCGAATATTTTTTAGCCATCCGCTTTTATAGGGTCCCGGGCCCACTCGGAAGGTGTGGGCTATGCACACGAAAATATGGGAATCAGGCGAAATTCTAGTTTTTTGTCCGTAAAACTCAAATAAATGAGGAACGGTCATGGAGGGGTGGTGAATTTGGTTCCTTAGGTTATATTTAATGTCCCAAAAATTTTTAGGCAATCCGGTTCTGGGGGTCCCGACCTACTCGGAAGGAGTGGGCTATAACACACGAAAATATGGGAATCGGGCAGAATTCTAGTTTTTTGGCCATAAAACGCAAAACAATGTGGAGGAGTCATGATGGGGCGGTGACTATGGTTCCTTATATCGTATTTGATGGCCCAGAAAATTTTTATGTGATCCGCTTTTCTAGGGGACCGGGCCCACTCGGAAGGCGTTGGCTATAGCACACGACAATATGGGAATCAGGCAGAATTCTAGTTTTTTGGCCGTAAAACGCAAAACACACATGGAGTAGTCATGAAGGGGCGGTGACTATGGTTCCTTAGGTCGTATTTGATGGCCCGAAAAAATGTTAGGTGATCCGGTTCTAGGGGGCACGGGCCCACTCGAAAGGTGTGGGCTATAGCACAAGAAAATATGGAAATCGGGTGGAATTCTAGTATTTTGGCCGTAAAATGCAAAACAAACGAGGAAATGTCATGGCGGGGCGGTGACTATTTTTCCTTAAGTCGTTTTTGATGGCCCGAAAACATTTTAGGCGATCCGTATCTGGGGCCCTGCCCACTGGGAAGTAGCACATGAAAATATGGGAATCGGGCGAAATTCTAGCTTTTTGGCTGTAAAAGCAAATAAATGAGGAACGTTTATGGTGAGGTGACCCGGTTAAGGGGGCCCGACCCACTCGGAAGGCGTGGGCTATAGCACAAGAAAATATCTGAATCGGGCAGAATTCTAGTTTTTATCCATAAAACGCAAAACAATGAGGAGCAGTCATGACGGGGCGGTGACTATGGTTCCTTAGGTCGTATTTAATTGCCCAAAAATTTTTGAAGCAATCCGCTTTTCTAGGGGGCCCGGGCCCACTCGGAAGGCATGGGCTATATCACACGAAAATATGGGAATCGGGCGGAATTCTAGTTTTTTGGGCGTAAGACGCAAAACAATGAGGAGCAGTCATGACAGAGTGGTGACTATGGTTCCTTAGGTCATATTTGATTGCCCAACAAAACTTTAGGCGATCCGATGATAGGGGGCCCGGGCCCACTCGGAAGGCGTGGGCTATAGCACACGAAAATATGAGAATAGGGCAGAATTCTAGTTTTTTGGTTGTAAAACACAAATAAACAAGGAGCGGTCATGGAGGGGCAGTGACTATGGTTCCTTAGGTCGTATTTGATGGCCCAAAAAATCTTAAGGCGATCCGGTTCTGGGGGGACCGACCCACTCGGAAGGCGTGGGCTATAGCACAAGAAAATATGGGAAACGGGCTGAATTCTAGTTTTTTGGCCATAAAACGCAAAACAATGAGGAGCACTCGTGACGGGGCGGTGACTATGGTTCCTTAGGTCGTATTTGAAGGCCTAAAAAAATTTTAGGCGATCCGGTTCCAGGGGGCCTGGGCCCACTCGGAATGCGTGAGCTATAGCACACGAAAATATGGGAATCGGGCAGAATTATAGTTTTTTGTCCGTAAAATGCAAAACAACGAGGAACGGATATGGAGGGGTGATGACTATGGTTCCTTAAGTCATATTTGATGGCCTGGAAAAAATTTAGGAGATCGGGGTTCGGGGGCCTGGGCCCACTCGGAAGGCGTGGGCTATTATAACACATAAAAATATGGGAATCAAGCGGAATTCTATATTTTTGGCCGTAAAATGCAAATAAACGAGGAAAGGTCATGGCGGGGCGGTGACTAGTTTTCCTTAGGTCGTTTTCATTGGCTCGAAAAATTTTTAGGCGATCCGTTTCTGGGGGGCTCTGCCCAGTGGGAAGGCGTGGGCTATAGCACACGAAAATATGGGAATCAGGTAGAATTCTAGTTTTTTGTCCGTAAAACGCAAATAAATGAGGAACGGTCATGGAGGGGCGGTGACTTTGGTTCCTTAGGTTGTATTTAATGGCCCGGAAAAATTTTAGGCGATCCCGTTCTAGGGGGCCCGACCTACTCGGAAGGCTTGGGCTATAACATACGAAAATATGGCAATCGGGCAAAATTCTAGTTTTTTGGCCATAAAACGCAAATAAATGAGGAGCGGTCATGATGGGGTAATGACTATGGTTCCGTAAGTAGTATTTGATGGCTCAGAAAAATATTAAGCGATCCGCTTTTCTGGGGGGGCCGAGCCCACTCGGAAGGCATTGGCTATAGTACACGACAATATGGGAATCAGGTAGAATTCTAGTTTTTTGGCCGTAAAACGCAAAACACACATGGAGTAGTCATGACGGGGCAGTGACTATGGTTCCTTAGGTCGTATTTAATGGCCCGAAAAAATTTTAGATGATCCGGTTCTGGGGGGGCATGGGCCAACTCGAAAGGTGTGGGCTATAGCACAAGAAAATATGGGAATCGGGCGGAATTCTAATTTTTTGGCCATAAAATGCACAAACAAGAGGAGCAGTCATGACAGGGCAGTGAATATGGTTCCTTAGGTCGTATTTGATGGCCCGAAAATTTTTTTAGCGATACGCTTTTATAGGGTGCCCGAACCCACTCGGAAGGTGTGGGCTATAGCACACGAAAATATTGGAATCGGGCAGAATTCTAGTTTTTTGTCCGTAAAACTCAAATAAACGAGGAACGGTCATGGAGGGGCAGTGACTATGGTTCCTTAGGTCGTATTTGATGGCCCGTAAAAATTTTAGGCGATCCGGTTCTGGGGGGCCCGACCTACTCGGAAGGCGTGGGCTATAGCACACGAAAATATGAGAATCGGGCAGAATTCTAGTTTTTTGGCCATAAAACGCAAAACATTGAGGAGCAGTCATGACGGGGCAGTGACTATGGTTGCTTAGGTCGTATTTGATGGCCCGAAATTTTTTTATATGATCCGCTTTTCTAGGGGACCGGGCCCACTCGGAAGGCGTGGGCTATAGCACACGACAATATAGGAATCAGGCAGAATTCTAGTTTTTTGGCCGTAAAACGCAAAACAAACATGGAGTAGTCATGACGGGGCGGTGACTATGGTTCCTTAGGTCGTATTTGATGGCCCAAAAAATTTTTAGGCGATCCGATTTTGGGGGGCCCGGGCCCACTCGGAAGGCGTTTGCTATATAGCACACGAAAATATGGGAATCAGGCGGAATTCTAGTTTTTTGGCCTTAAAACGCAAAAAAATGAGGAACGGTCATGGCAGGGAAGTGACTATGGTTCCTTAGGTCATATTTGATGGCGCAAAAAAATTTTAGGCAATCCGATGATGGGGGGCCTGGGCCCACTCGGAAGGCGTGGGCTATAGCACACGAATATATGGGAATCGGGCGGAATTCTAATTTTTTGTTTTTTGTAAAACTCAAATAAATGAGGAACGGTTAAGGAGGGACGGTGACTATGGTTCCTTAGGTCATATTTTATGTCTCGGAAAATTTTAGGCGATCCGGTTCTGGGGGGCCCGACCCACTCGGATGGCGTGGGCTATAGCACACGAAAATATGGGAATCGGGCAGAATTCTAGTTTTTTGGCCATAAAACGCAAAACAATGAGGAGCAGTCATGTCGGGGCGGTGACTATGGTTACTTAGGTCGTATTTGATGGCCCGAAAACTTTTTAGGCGATCCGCATTTTTAGGGGGCCCGGGCCCACTTGGAAGGCGTGGGCTATAGCACACGACAATATGGGAATCAGGTAGAATTCTAGTTTTTTGGCCGTAAAACGCAATACAAACATGGAGTAGCCATGACGGGGCGGTGACTATGGTTCCTTAGGTCGTATTTGATGGCACGAAAAAATTTTAGGCGATTCGATTCTGGGGGGCCAGGGCCCACTCGGAAGGCGTGGGCTATTGCACACGAAAATATGGGAATCGGGTAGAATTCTAGTTTTTGGCTATAAAATGCAAATAAACGAGGAACGGTCATGGCAAGGCGGTGACTATGGTTCCTTAGGTTGTAATTGATGGCCCGGAAAAATTTAAGGCAATCCGGTTTTGGGGGGCCCGACCCACGCCGAAGGCATGGGCTATAGCACGCGAAAATATGGGAATCAGGCGAAATTCTAGTTTTTTGGCCATAAAACGCAAATAAATGAGGAGCGGTCATGACGGGGTAATGACTATGGTTCCGTAGGTAGTATTTGATGGCTCGGAAAAATTTTAAGCGATCCGCTTTTCTGGGGGAGGGGGCGAGCCCACTAGGAATGCGTGGGCTATAGCGCACGACCATATGGGAAACATGCAGAATTCTAGTTTTTTGGTCGTAAAACGCAAAAAACACGACGAGTAGTCATGATGGGGCAGTTACTATGGTTCCTTAGGTCATATTTGATGGCTTGGAAAATAATTTGGCAATACGATTCTAGGGGGACCGGGCCCACTCGGAAGGCGTGGACAATATATCACACGAAAATATGGGAATCAGGCGGATTTCTAGTTATTTGGCCGTAAAACACAGAAAACAAGGAACGGTCA
Organism: Nicotiana tomentosiformis; assembly: GCF_000390325.3. Lineage (NCBI taxonomy): Eukaryota > Viridiplantae > Streptophyta > Magnoliopsida > Solanales > Solanaceae > Nicotiana > Nicotiana tomentosiformis. The sequence goes on from NW_027174588.1 coordinate 455,918, forward strand.
TGGTGGGGCAGTGACTATGATTCCTTGAGTCATATTTGATGGCCCGAAAAAAGTTTAGACGATCGGGGTTCGGGGGGCCCGGGCCCACTCGGAAGGCGTGGTCTCTAACACATAAAAATATGGGAATCAGGCGGAATTCTAGTTGTTTTACCGTAAAACGCAAAAAAATTAGGAAAGGTCATGGCGGGGCGGTGACTATTTTTCCTTAGGTCATTTTTGATGTCCCAGAAAAATGTAAGGCGATTCGGGTCCGCGGGGCCCTGCCCACTGGGAAGGCATGGGCTATAGCACACGAAAATATGGGAATCGGGTGGAATTCTAGTGTTTTGGCAATAAAACTCAAATAAATGAGGAACGGTCATGGCGAGGCGATGTCTATGGTTCCTTAGGTTGTATTTGATGGGCCGAAAAAATTTTAGGCGATCCGCTTCCGGGGTCCCGACCGAATCGGAAGGCGTGTGTTATATATATCACACGAAAATATGGGAATCGGGCAGAATTCTAGTTTTTTGGACATAAAATGCAAAATAACGAGGAGCAGTCATGATGGGGCGGTGACCATAGTTCCTTAGGTCATATTCAATGGCCCGGAAAAATTTTAGGGGATTCGGTTCCATGGGGCCCGGGCCCACTCGGAATGCGTGGGCTATGGCACACGAAAATATGGGAATCAGGCGGAATTCTAGTTTTTTGGCCGTAAAATGCAAAAACAACGAGGAACGGTCAGGGCGGGGTGGAGATTATGGTTCTTCAAGTCGTATTTGATGGCCTGAAAAAATTTTAGGCGATCGGGGTCCGGGGGGCCCAGGCCCACTCGGAAGGCGTGGGTTATAGCAAATGCAAATATGGGAATAGGGCGGAATTCAAGTGTTTTGGCCATAAAACGCAAAAGAATGAGGAAAGGTTAGGGAGGGGCGGTGACTATTTTTCCTTAGGTCATTTTTTATGGCCCGGAAACATTTTATTCGATCCGGGTCCGGGGGGCCCTGCTCACTGGGAAGGCGTGGGCTATAGCACATGAAAATATGGGAATCAGGCAGAATTCTAGTTTTTTTGCCGTTAAACGCAAATAAACGAGGAACACTCATGGCGGGGCGGTGACTATAGTTCCTTAGGTTGTATTTGATGGCCTGAAAAGTTTTTAGGCGATTCGGTTCTCGGGGGCCCGACCCACTCGGAATGCGTGGGCTATAGCACACGAAAATATGGGAATCGGGCGGAATTCTAGCTTTTTGGCCGTAAAACACAAATAAACGAGGACCTGTCATGGAGGGGTAGTGACTATGGTTCCTTAGGTTGTATTTGATGGCCCGAAAAAATTTTAGGCGGTCCGGTTCACTGGGGGCTCGACCCACTCAGAAGGAGTGGGCTATAGCACACGAAAATATGGGAATCGAGCGGAATTCTATTTTTTTTGGCCATAAAACGCAAAAAAACAATGAGGAGCAGTCATGACGGGGCAATGACTATGGTTCCTTAGGTCGTATTTGTTGGCCCGGAAACATTTTAGGCGATCTAGTTCAGGCGGGCCCGGGCCCACTCGGAAGGCGTGGGCCATAGCACACAAAAATATGGGAATCGGGCAGAATTCTGGTTTTTTGGCCGTAGAACGCAAAACAAAGAGGAGTAGTCATGGCGCGACGATGATTATGGTTCCGTAGGTCGTATTGGATGGCCCGAAAAAATTTTAGGCGATCCGATTCGGGAGGCCCGGGCGCACTCGGAAGGCGTGGGCTATATAGCACATGAAAATATGGGAATCGGGCGAAATTCTAGTTGTTTGGCCGTAAAATGCAAAAAAACGAGGAACGGTCATGGGAGGGCGGTGACTATGGTTCCTTAGGTCTTATTTGATGGCTCGAAAATTATTTTTTAGGCAATCCGGGTCTGGGGGCCC